>NC_037674.1:43864662-44018306 GCF_003255815.1 Theropithecus gelada | reverse complement strand
AAAAAAAAAAAAAAAAAAAAAAAGAAAATTTACCATGTTATGAGGCCATCACCACGAATCAGTTTTAGAATATTTTTACCACCCCAATAAGATCTCTCACCACATTTATGGTTAGTCATCCTCCTCCCCACTTGGTTTTTAGCTGGCAGAAGGCCGTCCTTCCTGGGATGGATAGGGCCAGGCCTCTGCATGGCCCTTTTAGAAGCCCTTGCATAGTCAAGAGATCACATGAACACTGGTGATCAATGTTCTACGCTGCCCTCTTCCCACTCTGGCCCGTCTACCCTCCCCAGCCTCTCTCCCTTCCTGTGCCTCCCCCACCCCCCTACCTGCGCTCAACGCTCCAGCCACATGGCACGATCGCACCATTGCCGTTTCCCCAGATCTTCACGCATGCTCTTCCCTTCTGCGATGCCCTCTCCTGACTTCTCTGCTCACCCCACCACCATCTGGCTAATTCTCTCATATTCTTCTTGCTTTTCGTAAAGAAATATCTTACTTATTATCTTTCTACCGAGGTATAACATACATACAATAAAGTGTAGGCATCTTGAGTGTATGGCTTAATGAACTTCCATGTGATATACAACTATGCAATCACCTCCCAGAGATACACACCATTTCCAGCTTCCCAGAAGGTGGTGCCCACTCACCCCACCCAGTCAGTGCCCCTCCACGGACCCCCATGCTGTAGTTTTGAACTTCATAGAGGAGAAATTATGCAATAGGTGCTCATTTGTACCTGACCTCTTTCACTCAACATTATGCCTGTGAGGTTTAACATGTTGTTAAATGAACCATACTTCATGCTTCCATTGATAAGCAGTATTCCATTGTATTAATCTACCACAATGTATTTGAGTTTAGTGTTTATTTTACTGTATTTGGATTGTTTCCATTTGGGGCTGTTTCAGATAATGCTGCTATTGGCATTCATGTGCGTGTCTTTGGATGGGCATATGTGCTCACTTTTATGGGGTTTTTACTCAGGGATAGAATAGCTGAGTTAAAGGGTAGTTATGTTTAACTTTTTAGTAGGACCTGCCAGGCATTTTTTTCAAAGTGGTTTACCAATTTAAACTCTCTCTAGTAAAATAAGAGCCTTCTGGTTGTGACGTGTCCTCACTAACACATGACATTATCTGTCATTTTAATTTTAGTCATTCTAGTTGTGTGTGGTGGTATCTCACAGTGGGTTTAATTTGCATTTCTTTATTTACTAATGATGTTGAGCAACTTTTCATAAATTTAATGGCCATTTTTGTATCCCCTTTTGTGAAATGCTGTATCAGGTCTTTTGCCCATTTTAAAGATTGTGTTGTGTGTCTTTTTCTTATTGATTAAAGGCCTTTAAAGTATATGTATATATTTTGTATGCACATCCTTTGTGACACAGAAGCATTGCAAATATCTGTTCCCAGTCTGTGGCTTGCCTATTCATTCTCTTAATGGTATCTTTTGATAAACAAAAGTTCTTAACTTTAATAAAATCTAATTTATCAATATTTTTTATGATTAGTGCTTTTAGTGTGTCTCGTTTAAGAAATCTTCACCTCTCCCCATATCATGAAGATATTCTTCTCTGTTTTCTTCTAGAAGTTTGAAGTTTTTGCTTTGTTATTTAGGTCAGTGATTCATCCCAAGTTAATGTTTGTGTAAGGTGTGAGATAAAGGTCAGAGGTTTTTGTTTTCTTTTTTTCATATGGATGACCAATTGATTTGGCACAATTTGTTAAAGACTAATTTCCCCCATTGAATTTTAGTGTCATCTTTGTTGAAAATCAGGTGACCATAGATATATGGGCCTATTTCTTGACTCTATTTTATTCCATTTGTCTATTTATCTAAATTTGAGCAAACAAAAAGCTGCTTTGGTTACTGCAGCTTTAAAATAAGTCTCGAAGTCAGGTAGTGTGATTTCTCTATATTTGGTTTTCTCTTCTTTTTTATTTCAACTTTTATTTTAGATTCAAGGGGTACATGTGCAGATTTGTTACAAGAGTATATTGCATTGTGTGGAGGTTTGGGGTACAAGTGATCCTGTCACCCAGGTGGTGAGCTACTCAATAGGTAGTTTTTCAAGTCTTGTTCCCTCCCTCCCTCCCCATTCTAGTGGTCCTCAGTGTCTATTGTTCCCATCTTTATATCCATGTGTACCCAGTGTTTAGCTCCCACTTATAATAGTGAGAACACACCATATTAGGTTTTATGTTTCTGTGTTAATTTGCTTAGAATAATCGCATCCATGTTGCTGCAAAGGACATGATTTCTTTCTTTTTCATGGTTGTGTGGTATTCCATGGTGTATATGTACCACAGTTTCTTTATCCAGTCCACCATTAATGGGCACCTAGGTTGATTCCATGTCTTTGCTGTTGTGAATGGTGCTATGATAAACATACAAGTGCATGTGCTTTTGGTAAATGATTTATCTTCTTTTGGATAATATACCCAGTAATTGGGATTGCCAGGTCAAATAGTAATTCTATTTTTAGTTCTCTGAGAAATCTCCAAACTCTGAACTAATCAACATTCTCACCAATGGTGTATAAGCACTTTCTTTTCTCTACAGCCTTGCCAACAACTGTTACTTTGGGGCATTTTAATAATAGCCATTCTGACTGGTGTGAGATGATAGCTCACTGTGGCTTTCATTTGCATTTCTCTGATAGTTAGTGATGTGGAGCATTTTTCCATGTTTCTTGGCAGCTTGTATGTCTTCTTTTAAGAAGTGTCTGTTCATGTCCTTTGCCCTTTTTTAATGGGGCTGTTTTTCTTTGACAAGATTGTTTTAGCTATGATAGATCCTTTATGTTTCCACATAAATTTTTAAGTCAGCTTGTCAGTTTTTCTCCAACAAAATTTGCTGAGATTTTTATGGGAGTTATACTGAATTTATATATTCAATTTTATGGATAAATTTAGGAGAAAATGAAATCTTAATAATGTTTTGAAATATTCAGTGTAAGTTTTACTTATCTCTTATTGCATTAATAAAATATAAAATACATTTATATTTTATACTATTAAAAATAAACTATTATTATTTCATTTTATACTATTCATTTCATTTTATACTATGAATATAGTTATACTTACATTTAATATAAATTATATCATAATAAATATATATTTAATGTAAATATTTTTATTTTCATATTTGCATTTATGCTATTAGAAATAAAATTTTTATTTCATTTTATACTATTCATTTTACACTATAAAAATATTTATTCTTATATTTATATTATATTTAATATAAATCATATTATAATAAATATGTTATATTTAATATAAATATATTTGTATTTGTGTTTTACACTATTATATATTATATATTTATATTTTATACTGTTAAAAATGAAATATTCTTATTTCATTTTTCAATCTTTTTTACTAGTACATAAAAATACAATTGATTTTTGTATATTTACAATACATCCAGAAACTTTACTAAAGTCATTTATTATTTCTAATAACTCGCTTTTGGATTCCTTTGGATTTCCTACGTATACAGTCAGATCATCTGAAAAATTACAGTTTTGTTTATTCTTTTCCAATGTTCCTACATTTATTTTTCTAATTGCACTGGTTAGGATCTTCAGTGCAAGATCAAAAAGAAGTGGTGATACTGAACATTCTTTTCTTGTTTCTGCTATGATAGTGAATTTTTCCAATATTTCATAATTAAATAAGATGTTAATTCTAATTTGTTCATTTACTTGTTGTAGATACCTCTAGATTCTCTAGATTAAAGAAGTTTTTTTCTATTCATAGCTTTCTAAGGTTGGTTTTTTAAAAAATTGTGAACAGGTGCTGAATTTTATCAGATGATTTTTCTGCAACACCTGACAAAAGGTTCTCCTTCATTCTATTAATATGGTTAATTACATTGATTGATTGATTGATTGATTGAGTTGATTTCTTTTTTCTTAACTATTAAACCAAACTTGCATTCCTAGAAAACCTCATTTGGTCACCCTGTATTCTCCTATGTATATATTCTCAGGAATTTTGTTTCTGTTGGGGTATTTGTATCTGTTTTGTTTCATGAGATATATTGACCTGTAAATTTTCTTTTTGCAAATGCCCTTATCAAGTTTTTGTATTACAGTTATTCAGAGCTCATAAAATGTGCTAAGAAATGTTTTCATTTTTTTTCTATTCTCTGGTAGAACATAAGATCTGTATTATTGCTTCCTTAAATGTTTAGGATAATCTACTAGTACAGCATCTAGGTTTGTTGTGTGGGAAGGTTTTTCATCATAGATTCAACTTCTTTTATTATTATTATTATTATTATTATTATTATTATTATTATACTTTAAGTTCTAGGGTACATGTGCACAATGTGCAGGTTTGATACATAGGTATACATGTGCCATGTTGGTTTGCTGCACCCATCAACTCATCATTTACGTTAAGTATTTCTCCTAATGCTATCCCTCCCCCAGGCCCCCACCCGACAACAGGCCCCAGTGTGTGATGTTCCTCGCCCTATGGTCCAAGTGATCTCATTGTTCAATTCCCACCTACGAATGAGAACATGTGGTGTTTAGTTTTCTGTCCTTGTGATAGTTTGCTGAGAATAATGGTTTCCAGCTTCATCCATGTTCCTGCAAAAGACATGAATTCATCCTTTATTATGACTGCATAGTATTCCATGGTGTATATGTGCCACATTTTCTTAATCCAGTCTATCATTGATGGACATTTGGGTTGGTTCCAAGTCTTTGCTATTGTGAATAGTGCCACAATAAACAAACGTGTGCATGTGTCTTTATAGCAGCATGATTTATAATCCTTTGGGTATACACCCAGTAACGAGATCACTGGGTCAAATGGTATTTCTAGTTCTAGATCCCTGAGGAATCACCACACTGTCTTCCACAATGGTTGAACTAATTTACACTCCCACCGACAGTGTAAAAGCATTCCTATTTCTCCACATCCTCTCAAGCATCTGTTGCTTCCTGACTTTTTAATGATTGCCATTCTAACTGGCGTGAGGAGGTATCTCATTGTGGTTTTGATTTGCATTTCTCTGATGACCAGTGATGATGAGCATTTTTTCATGTGTCTGTTGGCTGCATAGATGTCTTCTTTTGAGAAGTGTCTGTCCATATCCTTTGCCCACTTTTTGATTAGGTTGTTTTATTCTTGTAAATTTGTTTGCGTTCTTTGTAGATTCTGGACATTATCCCTTTGTCAGATGGGTAGATTGCAAAAATTTTCTCCCATTCTGTAGGTTGCCTGTTCACTCTGATGGCAGTTTCTTTTGCCGTGCAGAAGCTCTTTAGTTTGATTGATCCCATTTTTCTATTTTGGCTTTTGTTGCCATTGCTTTTGGTGTTTTAGTCATGAAGTCCTTGCCCATACCTATGTCCTGAATGGTATTGCCTAGGTTTTCCTCTAGGGTTTTTAAGGTTTTAGGTCTAACATTTAAGTCTTTAATCCATCTTGAATTAATTTTTTATAAGGTGTAAGGAAGGGATCCAGTTTCAGTTTTCTACATATGGCTAGGAATCCTTTCCCCATTTCTTGTTTTTGTCAGGTTTGTCAAAGATCAGATGGTTGTAGATGTGCGATGTTATTTCTGAGGTCTCTGTTCTGTTCTATTGGTCTATATATCTGTTTTGGTACCAGTACCATGCTGTTTTGGTTACTGTAGCCTTGTAGTATAGTTTGAAGTCAGGTGGCATGATGCCTCCCTTTGTTCTTTTTGCTTAGGATTGTCTTGGCAATGCAGGCTCTTTTTTGGTTCCATATGAACTTTAAAGTAGTTTTTTTTCCAATTCTGTGAAGAAAGTCATTGGTAGCTTGATGGGGAAGGCATTGAATCTATAAATTACCTTGGGCAGTATGGCCATTTTCACAATATTGATTCTTCCTATCCATGAGCATGGAATGTTCTTCCATTTGTTTGTGTCCTCTTTTATTTCATTGAGTGGTGGTTTGTAGTTCTCTTTGAAGAGGTCCTTCACATCCCTTGTAAGTTGGATTCCTAGGTATTTTATTCTCTTTGTAGCAATTGTGAATGAGAGTTCACTCATGATTTGGCTCTCTGTTTGTCTGTTATTGGTGTAGAGGAATGCTTGTGATTTTTACACATTGATTTTGTATCCAGAGAGTTTGCTGAAGTTGCTTATCAGCTTAAGGAGATTTTGGGCTGAGACAATGGGGTTTTCTAAATATACAATCATGTCCTCTGCAAACAGGGACAATTTGACTTCCTCTTTTCCTAATTGAATACTCTTTATTTCTTTCTCTTGCCTGATTGCCCTGGCCAGAACTTCCAACACTGTGTTGAATAGGAGTGGTGAGAGAGGGTATCCTTGTCTTGTGCTGGTTTTCAAAGGGAATGCTTCCAGTTTTTGCCCATTCAGTATGATATTGGCTGTGGGTTTGTCATAAATAGCTCTTATTATTTTGAGATACGTTCCATCAATACCTAGTTTATTGAGAGTTTTTAGCATGAAGGGCTGTTGAATTTTGTCAAAGACCTTTTCTGCATCAATTGAGATAATCATGTGTTTTTTGTCATTGGTTCTGTTTATGTGATGGATTATGTTTATTAATTTGTGTATGTTGAACCAGCCTTGCATCCCAGGGATGAAGCCAACCTGATCATGGTGGATAAGCTTTTTGAGGTACTGCTGGATTCGGTTTGCCAGTATTTTATTGAGGATTTTCGCATCGATGTTCATCAGGGATATTGGTCTAAAATTCTCTTTTTTTGTTATGTCTCTGCCAGGCTTTGGTATCAGGATGATGTTGGCCTCATAAAATGAGTTAGGGAGGATTCCCTCTTTTTCTGTTGATTGGAACAGTTTCAGAAGGAATGGTACCGGGCTTTGGTATCAGGATGATGTTGACCTCATAAAATGAGTTAGGGAGGATTCCCTCTTTTTCTGTTGATTGGAATAGTTTCAGAAGGAATAGTACCAGCTCCTCTATGTACCTCTGGTAGAATTCAGCTGTGAATCCGTCTGGTCCTGGACTTTTTTTGGTTGGTAGGCTATTAATTATTGCCTCAATTTCAGAGCCTGTTACTGGTCTATTCAGAGATTCAACTTCTTCCTGGTTAGTCTTGGGAGGGTGTATGTGTCCAGGAATTTATCCATTTCTTCTAGATTTTCTAGTTTATTTGTGTAGAGGTGTTTATAGTATTCTCTGATGGTAGTTTGTATTTCTGTGGGATCGGTGGTGATATCCCCTTTATCATTTTTTACTGCATCTATTTGATTCTTCTCTTTTTCTTTCTTTATTAGTCTTGCTAGCAGTCTATCAGTTCTGTTGATCTTTTCAAAAAACCAGCTCCTGGATTCATTGATTTTTTGAAGGGTTTTTTATGTTTCTATCTCTTGCAGTTCTGCTCTGATCTTAGTTATTTCTTGCCTTCTGCTAGCTTTTGAATGTGTTTGCTCTTGCTTCTCTAGTTCTTTGAATTGTGGTGTTAGGGTGTCAATTTTAGATCTTTCCTGCTTTCTCTTGTGGGCATTTAGTGCTATAAGTTTTCCTCTACACACTGCTTTAAATGTATTCCAGAGATTCTGCTACGTTGTGTCTTTGTTCTCATTGGTTTCAAAGAACATCTTTATTTCTGCCTTCATTTCGTTATTTACCCAGTAGTCATTCAGGAGCAGGTTGTTCAGTTTCCATGTAGTTGAGCAGTTTTGAGTGAGTTTCTTAATCCTGAGTTCTAATTTGATTGCACTGTGGTCTGAGAGACAGTTTGGTGTGATTTATGTTCTTTCACATTTGCTGAGGAGTGCTTGACTTCCAATTATGTGGTCAATTTTAGAATAAGTGCGATGTGGTGCTGAGAAGAATGTATATTCTGTTGATTTGGGGTGGAGAGTTCTGTAGATGTCTATTAGGTCCGCTTGGTGCAGAGCTGAGTTCAATTCCTGAATATCCTGGTTAACTTTTTGTCTTGTGGATCTAATGCTGACAGTGGGGTGTTAAAGTCTCCCATTATTATTGTGTGGGAATCTAAGTCTCTTTGTAGGTCTCTAAGGACTTGCTTTATGAATCTGGGTGCTCCTGCATTGGGTGCATATATGTTTAGGATAGTTAACTCTTCTTGTTGAATTGATCCCTTTACCATTACGTAATGGCCTTCTTTGTCTCTTTTGATCTTTGTTGGTTTAAAGTCTGTTTTATCAGAGACTAGGATTTCAATGCCTGCTTTTTTTTTTTTTTGGTTCCATTTGCTTGGTAGCTCTTCCTTCATCCCTTTATTTTGAGCCTATGTGCCTCTTTGCATGTGAAATGGGTCTCCTGAATAGAGCACACTGATGGGTCTTGACTCTTTATCCAATTTGCCAGTTTGTGTCTTTTAATTGGAGCATTTAGCCCATTTACACTTAAAGTTAATATTGTTATGTGTGAATATGATCCTGTCATTATGATGTTAGCTGGTTATTTTGCCCATTAATTGATGCAGTTTCTTCATAGTATCAATGGTCTTTACAGTTTGACATGTTTTTGCATTGGCTGGTACCAGTTGTTTCTTTCCACGTTTAGTGCTTCCTTCAGGAGCTCTTGTAAGGCAGGCCTAGTGGTGACAAAATCTCTCAGCATTTGCTTGTCTGTAAAGGATTTTATTTCTCCTTCACTTATGAAGCTTAGTTTGGCTGGATATGAAATTCTGGGTTGAAAATTCTTTTCTTTAAGAATGTTGAATATTGGCCCCCACTCTCTTCTGGCTCGTAAGGTTTCTTCCAAGAGATCCACTGTTAGTCTGATGGGCTTCCCTTTGTGGGTAGCTTGACCTTTCTCTCTGGCTGCCTTAACATTTTTTCCTTCATTTCAACTTTGGCGAATCTGACAATTATATGTCTCGGCATTGCTCTTCTCGAGGATTATCTTTATGGTGTTCTCTGTATTTCCTGAATTAGAATGTTGGCCTGCCTTGCTAGGTTGGGGAAGTTCTCCTGGATAATATCTTGGAAAGTGTTTTCCAACTTGGTTCCATTCTCCCTATCACTTTCAGATACACCAATTGAACGTAGATTTGGTCTTTTCACATAGTCCCATATTTCTTGGAGGCTTTGTTTGTTTCTTTTTACTCTTTTTCCTCTAACCTTGTCTTCTCACTTTATTTCATTAATTTGATCTTCAATCACTGGTACCCTGTCTTCCACTTGATGGAATCGGCTATTGAAGCTTGCACGTGTGTCACGTAGTCCTCGTGCGATGGTTTTCAGGTCCATCAGGTCATTTAAGGTCTTCTCTACACTGTTTATTCTAGTTAGCCATTCATCTAACTTTTTTCAAGGCTTTTAGCCTCCTTGTGATGGATTCAAACATGTTCCTTTAGCTTGGAGAAGTTTGTTATTACCGAACTTCTGAAGCCTACTTCTGTCAACTCGTTAAAGTCATTCTCCATCCAGCTTTGTTCCATTGCTGTCAAGGAGCTGCGATCCTTTGGAGAAGAGGCACTCTGATTTTTAGAATTTTCAGCTTTTCTGCTCTGGTTTCTCCCCATCTTTGTGATTTTATCTACCTTTGGTCTTTGATGTTGGTGACCTACAAATGGGGTTTTGGTGTAGATGACCTTTTTGTTGACGTTGATGCTATTCATTTCTGTTTGTTAGTTTTCCTTCTAACAGTCAGGGCCCTCAGCTGCAGTTCTGTTGGAGTTTGTTGGAGGTCCACTCCAGACACTGTCTGCCTGGATATCACCAGTGGAGGCTCAGTTGGAAGTGCAGAAATCACCCGTCTTCTGCGTAGATCACGCTGGGAGCTGCAGACCAGAGCTGTTCCTTTTCGGCCATCTTGGAATGGATCTCAACTTCTTAAAGATAATGGATTATTCAGATTTGCTCTTCCTTCTGTTAATTTTAGTAACTTGGATTTTTCAAGTAATTTGTACATTTCATTCAAATTTTATCCACAAATATTCATATTAGCCTCCTATTATCTTTTCAATGTCTATAAGATCTATAGATCCTCTTTTTCATTTCTCTTTTTGGTAATTTGTGTTGTTCCTCTTGTTTTTGATCAGTCTTGCTATGGGTATATTAATTTTGTTAATGTTTTCTAAGGATCAGCTCTGGGCTTTATTGATTTTCTCTATTGAATCTCTGATTTCTCTTTCATTGGTTTCTATTCTTATTTTAATTATTTCTTCTATTTTTTGGAATTGTCTTTTTCTAGCTTCTTACTTAAATTGTTGACTTCCTGACCCTTTTTCTTTTCTGAAATATACATATAAGGCTATGTATTACCTCTAACATTGCTTTAGCTGCATCCTACAAATTTTGATGTTTTCATTATCATTAAGGTTAAAGTAATTTCTAATTCTCATCTTGATTTCTTCCTTGGACCATGGGTTACTTAGAAATGTGTTTTTTAATTTCCAAATATTTGGAGATTTTCTAGTTGTCTTTCTATTATATTTCTAATTCAATTCCATGGTGATCAAGAGAAATGCTGTTTAATTTAAATTCTTAGATGTTTGTTGGCAATATTTTAAATTACTGATTCAATCTCACTGCTTGTTATTGATCTGTTCAAAATTACTGTTTCTTACTGATTCAAGCTAGGATGGTTGTATGCTTCCAAGAATTTATGCATTTCCTCTGATTTTCTAGTTTGTTTGCATAGATGTTCATAGTAGTCTTGAATGGTCTCTTATACCTCTGTGGTGTCAGTTGTAATATCTCCATTTTCATTTCTAATACAGATTTACAATCTACTTGCAATTAGTATTTTTACCACTTTGTAAGTAACACAAGAACTTTACAACAGTTTGATCCCAGTTCCCTGTCCTGTCCTTTGTGTTATTTTTGTCATATATTTTACCTTTTTTGCATATGTTATAAATTCCACAAGACATTATTGTTATTGTTGCTTTAAGTTGTTAATATTTATGTCTACTTATCCAAATAACTACCCTTTCTCGTGTTCTTCATCTCTTTTATATAATTTTGTGCTCTCATTTGAGATAATTTTCTTTTAGTCAAAGAGCTCTACTTAGTATTTCTTGTGGTATAAGTCTGCTAACAATAGTTCTTTCAGACTTGGGAGTTGGGTTTTCTGTTTGTTTTTGTTTGTTTGTCTAAACAGATCTTAATCTCACCTTAATTTTTGAAATATTTTATATGTAGTTTTTCGTTTAGAATTTTAAAATGTCATTCCATTGTCTTTTGGCTTTACAGTTTCTGTTGAGATGTCAACCATCAGTTGTATCATTCTTTTGAATGCAATATGTCATTTTCCTGTGGTTGCTTTCTTATTTGCCTTTAATGTCGGCAGTTTGACTATGATGAATCTAAATGTAGTTTTGTAGTATTTGTTCTGCATAGGGTTTCCAAATCTTCTTGAATCTGCATTGATGCTTTTAATAAGATTTGGAAAATGCTTTACCTTCATTTTAAAAAATACAGCTTTTATCTCATTTCTTCTCTCATTTTCTTTCTAAACTTGAATTGTGTGTATGTTAGGTCTTCTTGCCATGTGTCTCATATTTCTGTTCAGTTTTTTATTCAATTTTTCTCTTGGTATGAAACAATTTAGATATCCTCTATTCATCTGTTTTCAGGGTCACTAATCCAGCTTTCTGCTATATCCAGTGTGTGCCTAAATCCATTCAATATACTCTTTATTACAGATATTTTATTTTGCTCCTGAATTTCCACTGGATTTTTTTTTACAGATTCTAATTCTGTCACAATAATCTATCTTAATCCCATTTGTCCATCTTTTATTCTATTTTATTTAATGCATTAATTATAATTATTTTGAGGTCCTGGTTGGTTAACTCCAATATCTGGATCATCTCTGGTCTGCTTCTAGTGACTATTTTATCTCATGGTTATCCAATGTTTCCTGATTATTTACTTACTTCGTAAATATTGTGAATATTGTGGATGTTACATTATCAAAGCTATAGATTACTTTACCTTCCTTTAAAGAAAGCTATGTTTTGTTCTGATAGTCAGCTAAATTACCGGTGAAATCATCTAGCTCTTACCAAGGTATGGTTTGGACAATGGTCAGGATAGATAGGTCTAACCTAGTTTTGCCCTTATTCCTAGGATATGGTCTTTACTCTTAGAGCATAGATTTTCTGGGGTCTCAAATGAAATTCCAGAGTATTCACTAAGGTACTAAGGTCTCTCTTTTCTGACTGGGCATGAACCCCAACACCTCCCTCCAAGACTAGGAGGCAACCTCTAAAATCTCTGCTCCCATTGGCTGTTTTCTGATAGATTTTCCAGTGTATCACACTATGCATACACAACTTAGGAGTCAGTCAAGGACTTGAGGGAAACTTTCAACAGAGCTTTTGAGACTCTTTTTCTGTTGTTCTCTCTTTTCTAGTACGCTGCCCCTCCCAAATCCTAGTAATCTTTGCAGCCCCAACTTCAATCCCTATTTCCTCCATCCAACAAGACTGCTACTCTCTGTATCCATTTCCCCGTGCCGCAGCAAAGAAAATGCCCTCAGAGGAAAAGCTGGAGTGAATAGGGGTTCAGCTTCTGTATTTCCCTTCTTACAAATATTGAGCTCTGCTTTGATTGCTGTCCAGTGCCTGAAAATAGTTGTTTTAGATATTTTGTGCTGTTTACATAGTTGTTTATGGCTAGAATTGAAATCCCTCTTTCATATTCTTTTATCAACTTAGATATCACTTCCTCTGAGAAACTTTCTGTGACCATCCCTTCCCATCATTATATAAGCTGCCCCCATAGAATACCGTGTTTCTCTTTTCATAGCACTTATCAAATTGAATAGTAATTGCCTGTATCATTATCTTTCTTCCTGAAATCAGGGGTGTAATTCCCGGCATTTAGTAGGTGCTCAAAGAACTTACTTTGGCAGACTGAATTAAGGATTTGAGCTTCTTTCAACCAGCCCAGACATAAGACACATGACATCCATATTGTTTACATGGTATGAAAGGTTAAAGATTAAGTTGAACTGACTTTTCCAAGACAGAATTTATTTTGACCAGTATTTGTTTATTAGGCTTCTGTTAATGAATTTTACTAGACTCTGCAAAATACTGGTATGAGTAAAACATGGTTTCACTCTCAAATAAGTCACAGACCAGTTAAGGAGGCAACATTAATACCCTTGAAATAATTTAAAACCAATGCAAGTCAAATATGACCTGGTATTAATTATATGCATCTTTGAGGCTACTTTCTCCCTGAAGGCTTTCTGAACCCTTCTCCTAGCCTAAAATGACCTTACCCTCCCCAAGCCTTTCCTTTGACGACACATATCACTTCCCACTTTGTGTTGGAGTCACTAAGGCCCATGGCCCATCTCCCCTGTTGGACACCAGCTTCACCTCCCTGCAGCCCAAGAGCAGCCAACGCAGCATCTTCCTCACAACAGAAACCCAGCCAGACTCTGAAAGGAGAAATCACTGTGCCTGGGGTCTCTGGGAAGGCTCCATGGAAGAGGGCATTTGAACATGATCTTGGAGGTTGGGCATAGAAGGGCAGAAAGATATGACAGAACCAACTCCTGGCAGCTTTTGCTGATCTGAGTGCAGCCTGGAGCATTGTGGGAGAGAAATGGTGCCCCAGGTGGGCAGGGTCCCACCCACTGCAGCTGCTGAACCTCAGCGTGTTACTGCCACAACTAAGCTGAGAAACAGAGAGGGTGGCCTTGGGGACCCCGAGAACTGAGCCACCTCCAGAATGGACAGAAGCACACTGGGCCTTTCTAGAATCTCTGTCCCCACTTGTGTGGACCCCACCACAAATCCTACTTGGTTTTCCCCTCCCTGCTTCCTCTTCTGGCCCCACCTTCCCTGTCATATGGGCAGCATTCCGTGAATTTGATTCAGACCTAGGACCCTATGGGTATTGATCCCGGAAAAGAGAGGTTGATGCCAGTGTCAGTTAGGAGACATTGGCTGACTATTAAGCGTGACTCCAGTAGGATGTATTGATTCAGCTCCATGCCAGGGTGTACCTCAAAGGAAGGACAGGAACAAAGGTTCGACGTTCAAAGCCTCTGCCACGTGGAGGAAGAACCTTCGGAGAACCTCTGCCAACCTTCCCGAACCTCTGTTTACCCATGTGTAAGATAGGAATAAGCGTATCTGTCCCAGGGAGCTAGGCAAGATCAAAGAATACCCAAAACATGATTGTATTTTGTAATCAGTAAAACAGGAAACGAGGATTGAGTCATTGCAGGCCACTGCTGACTTGATGGAGAGGCTCCCTCTGACCTAGGCTTTTCCTGCCTCTGCGGTGTGGACCTGGCTTCCAACACTTCAGGCAGAGCTTGCGTGCCTTGGTCTGCATCTCCTGGGCCTGTTGGGGAGGCCAGGAAGCTGCGTTTGAAAGAGTTTCCCAGGGGACACTAGCAGGGAGACTGTGATCCCCCGAAGATCGCTGTTTCCACTGAGCATGTAAGACAGAAAGATTCCAATGAGAAAGAGCATCACTCCGCAGCCCTGGCGCCAAATCCAGGTCCCAGCATTGCCCCCAGGGAAGAACCCACCGCTGACTCCCACCTCAGGCACCAATGAGATATGCCCCGTTTACCAGCTGTGAGCCTCCTTGAATGTCAAGGGCCTGCAGTAAACAGCTGGAGGAGGAGAGGACAGATCTGGTGGGGCAGTCACTTTATTTTCTTAACATTTCCCCTTCTGCCCACCTCACTCCCAACTCAGAGCTCAAACTCAGCAAAGCTGACCATACACCAACGCTTCAGACATCTTGAACAGTTTTCCACATCCCTTGGTTTTAGCAACAATAACAACACTCGCAGACACACAAAAAGGAAAGAGAAAACAAATTCCTCTTGGGCTGAGTGTTCTCTGCCCCTGCTTTTTAGGCCCTTGTGTATTTCCGGAGAAATTTAATCCACATGATTCTATTGCATTTACATTGAAATTATTAATTCAGTGGGTTTTAAGACCATTTGATGTCCCAGCAGCTCCAATGCAGGGTTTGCAGAGGGCCTCTCTGAGCCTTTGGCCCCCTGAAGCAGGAAGCCTCCTGGTGCTGAGAAAAAACAGAGCTGGGCCTCACAAGTTCCCCGTTTTTCACTGAAGCTCTCATCCCTGGAGAGAGGAGAAGCCTCAGCTCTCAGCAAGGCAGAACGTTTCTCCTCCTCTCCTCGAGGGCGCCAGGGAGCAGAAGACTGCCAGTCCCCAGTGAGCTCCAAAAGGGGACTCTCTAGGGGCATGGCGGGCTCTAAGAACAAGAGATCACAGTGAATTCCCTGGGTACAGGTGTACAGACAGGAGCAACTTGTAGGGGAAGGAGGTTTGTCCCCATTTTACAGGCAAAGCAACTGAGACTCCAAATGATGACATAATTAGTAAGTGTCAGAGGCAGAGGCAAGACTGGAGCCCAGATCTGTCTACTCTGTCTGCCTCAGGGCAGGAGCCTGGTGAGCCCCAAGGGGACACAGAACAGAGGCAGCCTCAGCCCCAGGGCTGCCATGCCCCTCCCCAGACACACTGCTGGCCCCATGAGAGCGAGGTTGTGGTGTCCACAGGGCCCAGCACTAAGTGTATTTGCGTAAGTGGGTTGGGGGTAGATCAAGTGCTGCCCAACCTGGAAGAGAAGGTGTATGTTCACAGAACCCCGATCTCAGATGAATCCCAAGGGAGGGACACACACAGAAAGGATCTCAGGTGTTCATAGGAGGGAGAGTTAATTTCCAGCGTAGCAGGAGTCTGCAGGGGTGGAGCGGATTGAGAGTGGATTGTGAAGGAGGAGGCTTCCAGGTGGATAGGATTCCAATGTTCAGAGTAGACTTGGGTGAGAAGAGTACAGCAGATGGAGGGAACCGCATGGGAAGAGTACAGAGATGGAAAAGAAGAAACTGCATTTAGAGAAAGGCTGCTGTCCCATTTGACTGGAGGAGAAGGTACAAAAAGCAGAGAACTAAGGCCCAAAGTTGGGAGAGTGATGATCCTACCATGGAGTTCCTAAATAGCAGAGTGAAGAGACTGTACCTGGGAGGCAATAGGGAGCCACTGGAGGTTTTAGAGCAGGAGAGTGGCTCATCAGAGTTATACTTTCAGGTGATCAATTTGGCTACCATGTGGAGGATGGAATCGAGGGAGGAGACCCTGGAGATGGGGAGTCAAGTGGGAAGGCTGTAGAGGTCTAGGTGAGCAAAGAGGACACCCAAGCTAGGGGGTGGGGCCTTGAGAAAGGGGCGTGCTTTATGAACATCAGTAGTTCATTCATTCCATTAATACTTCTTGAGTACCTGTAATAGGTTCTGGAAATTCAATGGTGAATAGAATTGCAAGGTCTCTGCTCTGATGGAGTTTTTCTTCTGGAGGGACAAAACGTATGATTAGTTTGTCCATCATCTGTCAGATAGTTATCTGTGCAATGGAAAAGCATTAAGCAGGGCAAGTGGGCTTGGGAACAGTGGTTGAATTGAGGGCTCAACTTTATTGGCTGTCTAGGAGGCCACCATGACAGGATGATAGTCATTAGAGACACGAGGGAAAAGAAGAACCTGAGAGAATCGTGGTTATCTGAGAAAAGAGCATTCCAGGCAGAAGGAATGGCAAGTGCAAAGGCCCTGAGGTAGGAGCATGCTTGAGATGTTCAAGGAACAACAAGTGTGGCTGGAATAGAGTGAGCTAGGGCAAGAGCAGAAGGAGGCAAGTTTGGAGATGCAAGAGGCTGCGGGATGATTGAGGACATATCTTGCTGACTAGGAAGACTGTGGCGTCCTTTGTACAAAAGCAAAATCCAGCAACAGGGTGCAGGCTTTGGAAGTTCAGGTGAGCTGAGCTTTGGCCTCATTGGTTTGAAGGATCCAAGGGCCATCCAGGTGCAGGGAAGGGGGCCTTCAGCTTGGCAGGGAGATTAGGGCTGAGACCCAGATGTGCGTCAGGAGAACTCCATTCAGGAAGGAGAAGGAAGCGGGGCTT
Organism: Theropithecus gelada; assembly: GCF_003255815.1. Classification (NCBI taxonomy): domain Eukaryota; kingdom Metazoa; phylum Chordata; class Mammalia; order Primates; family Cercopithecidae; genus Theropithecus; species Theropithecus gelada. The sequence continues at coordinate 44,001,425 of NC_037674.1, read as the reverse complement.
GGGAAGAACCACAGAATGCAGAACGTCCATAAGTATGAGCAGGGAGGAGGAAGAGAAGGCTGAGAGAGAAGGGTCAGAGGAGGTGCTGTGTCCAGGGGCAGAAGAGGAGAGGATTGTGAGGAAGACGAAGGTGGGTGCAGCATCGTGAGAACTTCCAGCTCTAGGAGGGAAAGCAGCAGCCAGGAGTGCCTCTCCCAGAAGCAGCTGAAGGGGCCTGGCTGGGCAGCTCACAGCACTGGGCAGCCTCTACCAGGACCAGAGCCCTGCGGATGTAAAGGAATGTTCATAACATGCATTAACACATACAGAAAATCTCCAGTCTCTGCAGGGATTTACTGTCATGTGTAAAGAGTCTGGAATGAACTACTGTCCAGCAATGATTCTCAAACCTTAGCGCGTGCATCCCTGGAAAGCTTGCTACGTCGGATTACTGGGCCCCACCTCCAGAGCTGCTGATTCTGTAGGTCTGAGTGAGGCCTGAGAATGTGCTTTTGTAGAACTTCCTAGGTAGTGCTGGTGCTGCCGGTCTGGGAACCGCACTCTAAGAACCACACACTTAGCGGCTGCCATTCCCAGGGTCTTAAGCTGGTGACAACAGGCAGAGGCAGAATCACCGTGTAGATGCCTCCATGTGTGGGGCCATGGAGAGCCCAGAGACAGCGGGAGTGGGGCTGGAGGTGAAGTGGGGAGGGCAGAAGGTGTTATTTTTGAGGCAATCTGCTCACACTTCATTCGTGTAATGCACCCAGAGGCCCCTTCCCTCTCTCCCTCTTATCTCTTCCCCTACCTTCTTCTACTTTTCCATCCGTTTTCATTCTCTTTGCCTATTTCCTCTAACTGATTTCGGGATTTCTCATCTTACTTTCTCAACTTTTCTCCTTGTTCTCCTCCCTTTCCCCTCATCCCTTCCTCCCACGTCCCTTCTCTTTCTTCCTTCTCCTCTTCACTCCCTTGCCCCGAGTCTGTGATAGACATGGGGGTGAGATAGGGGGTGAGAGGTGGCCAAGGTGAGGGGAGGCTGCCCTGTCCCGCCTCTCCCTGCTTCTCTCTGCAGCTGCCATTGTCTTTAGTCTCATCAGCCTGCTTTTTACCCACGAGAGGAGGGAAGGAGAAAGAGCCCCATCCAGGCTCCCAGCGCCCACCTGCAGCAGTGGGCCTGCAGACTCCCATGGCGGGGCGAAGAGAGTGTGCACAGAGGAAAGGACAAAGGCAGCAAGAGGGAGAGTCCCTGGACCAGGAGAAAAAGGAGAAAGGGGATCCTGGTGGAGAGGGAGAGAAAGGAAGTTGGGAGATGGGCTGCCCCCTGCAGAACCGACCAGAGCCTGTTTCCTAAATCCTGGGGAATGTCCTAATGGGACAGAAGCTTCTCTTGGGGAAAAGGGAGCATGTTAAGCCTCACGCTCATCACCCTCAGCCATGGAGGGACAGACATGCTGGCTTGACTCCCCAGAGTCACAAAGGGTCCTGGGCAGCCTTCCCACCTCTTTGAAGGATCCTCTGGGATTATTTTGCAGCAACTTAACTCTGCACTGTGTGGCCAGACATGGAAGGGGCTGTGGGATTGGGTGTCCTGAGGATGGACTGTGAGGCAGTAAGGAGGGAGACTCAGCAGCTTGCCTGGCTTAGGAGCAAATCATCCACCATGGCCAAGTGCAGATCCTGCCAACACCCACCATCACCACTACCACTACCACCCCCAAAGCTTGGCATCACACAGTGGATGGGCAGCCATAGCCCCTGAGGAGGACCAGGGCTGGAATGGGCCTATCTGGCATAGGTTGATCAGGTTAATACCCATCTCTCCTTGGGGACCTCTCTATAAACACAGTGTCTTCTACCTGTGGAGATTCCAGGCAGAGAGGAGAGCCCGTAACCTGAAGACAGGGCCACCATTCCCATGATCTTCAGAAGACCCTGATTCTCAGAGATGATGGTGGGGTAGGGAAGGACAGAGTGGCTGGAGACAGGCCCCAGAGGCGCAGATGGACCACTCAGGCCTGTGGGTAGGGTTGGCTTTTGGGGCTGTTCCATCAGCTGCAGCTCCTCCCCAGGCCTGGGAGGGGTCTGAGAAATCATTTGCCCCAGCCTCATGATTTTACAGATGAGGGCACTGAGGCCCAGAGATAGGAAGAGACTGGACCAAGGTCAGACAGCAAGTCAGTGGGAGGGCCAGGACCAAAACCTAATCTCCCAGCCCCCAGCCCAGAGTTGCTTCCATTTCTGTGGCATTTCCACCAGGCTTAACAAGCACTTAGGTGAAAACTACCCAAGGGGCAGTTCACCCACCATCGCAGATCTCATGTCTCAAGACTTTCTAGATGACATTTACCCAAACTAAATTCTAGCTGGGGTGAGGCATTCATCCTTTTACAGTGGGTTTAGGTACTGACCTTCCCAGATAACAAATTTGCCTTTTCACTAGGGTCTTGCATGTCTAAAACCAGAGGCTGGCTATGGTGGAATTTGGGTTGACTGCAAAGGTAATCCATGAGGAATAAATCCACAAAACCAGCGGTGGAGCCTAGGCCCAGGAGCGATGCCCTCTGGCACTGCCACTTCCTCCTCTCCAAACCCAGAGGTTTCCCAGCTCCCATTGCAGCCCCTTCTCACAGGCATAGAGTGCTGTCTCGGAGCACACACCGGCCTTCTGCCTCAGCAGAGGGAGCAAAGGCGCGTCTGAGTGGCTCGTCACTACAGGGAGAATGTAGGCTTCGAAATCACAGAACTGAGCTCCCCAGCCAGCTTGGCAGCTTGGCTACTTTCCAAGCCATGGAAACTCAAGCACACTACATCCACTTTCTGGACCACGGTTTCTTCATCTGTAAAATGGGTACGGTGACGTGAATCCCAGAGGGTTCTTTTCAGGAAGAAATAAGAGATGGTGTTTAACTGTCTACTGCGGGGCAGAGGCTGAATGAGTGAGTTCCCTACACCGGCCTATGCCCCGAAGAAAGGGTATGGTGTCCAGGGGCAGGTTTTGAGGAAAGGGCCTCTGGGGCTTGTTGTTTGAGCAGAAAGATGGATCTTACACAAGTCTGCCCTTTTTCGTCAGTGACAGTGCAGGCTGCCAGGCCTGGGGCAGCCTTGGTTGTTGCTGTGGAAGCCTTTCTGAGGAACATCCTTTGCTCTTTTCCTGGCCTGGGCCCCCAGAACAGGCTCCCAACACCACAGCGCATAAATGCTCTCTGCTATTTTCTTTTGGAACAAATAAAATCTGGCATCATGACTCATTCTGGTTAAAGAATAAATCACTACAGAAGTGAAGCCCAGGATAGGATGAAACCACCCAGCGCACGAGAGAGAGAAAGAGAGAGAGGGAGAGAGGAAAAACTGTATTCGTGGGGAAACGTCGGCGTAAGGCCCCAGGCCAAGCCACCCAGCAGACCCTGGCAGGCACACACAGACAAGAAAATGAGCCGCAGAGGGCTGGGAGAGTGGAAATCCAGACATTCATCCTCACTGGCAGGAGCTGGGGCGTTTCAGGCACTCAAACGCACAAAGCAGCAGTGAGAATGACCGAGGAGAGAACAGCAGCCCCAGAACCAAGAGCGAAGTCTGGGGCACAGTGGATTTAGGATGTGGCCTACAAACAGCTCCCAAGGCTCCTTGCATCTCTTGGGTGATTTTTTCCCCTCTTCTCTCTTTGCTCTTTCATTCTGTCTCTTTTTTTTTTTTTTTTTTTTGAGATGGAGTCTCGCGCTGTCACCCAGGCTGGAGTTCAGTGGCCGGATCTCAGCTCACTGCAAGCTCCGCCTCCCGGGTTCACGCCATTCTCCGGCCTCAGCCTCCCGAGTAGCTGGGACTACAGGCGCTGCCACTCGCCCGGCTATTTTTTGTATTTCTTAGTAGAGATGGGGTTTCACCGTGTTAGCCAGGATGGTCTCGATCTCCTGACCTCGTGATCCGCCCATCTCGGCCTCCCAAAGTGCTGGGATTACAGGCTTGAGCCACAGCGCCCGGCCTTTTTTTTTTTTTTTTTTTAATGCCAAACCACACAAGAAAGTCCCAGAAATTGAAGGGATGTCAGCGAGGGTCCAGGAAACTTCTGACACACACAAAAACTGGTCAACCAGAGATGGAGCTAATCTCAGCTCCACCCTCTAAGGCCTCTAAGGCCATTCCTCAGGGCCATAGAATGTCCTCAGTGCTGAACTCGGAAAGGCAGGAGGCCAGCCATTGTATGCTTTTAGAGGTAAGACGCACAATCTCGGTAGTGGAAATATTGAAAAGAAAGTCTCCTGTTTACTAACTTCCAAGAAAGAAAATAAATTTAACGTGGGCAGTTCAGGAAAGCCAGAGGGGTTTGCCAACTCAGCATCTTTGCCACCCGTCTCTTCCCACTCCCGCACCAGCCTCCCCCTACAGCAGCCTGTGGGCTCCCTGCAACCTCTTTCCATTTCTGAAGCCAACACCATTCATTCTGCGATGCCAACATCCTTCCTAAGTCCAGTGAAGGAGAGGAAAGGGGAGTTTTTCATATGAGGTGGAGAATAAACAAATGTTGAAATTCCCTGTATCTTGAGAGTGGCTTTCTATAATTTTATAGGTTTGAATTTTCAAGGCTGGTACTGTTTTTAATTGCTCCTTGGCACGTTATGTGCAATGATCATAACTGACACTAGAGGGAGCAAGATAGCCCTCTAATGGCTCCCCTAGTCAACCATTGAGGCTTCCCATAGATACCGCTCAGGGTAGCATGTGCTTCCATTCAGTTAGGCTATAAAAGGTGAAAAACTGAATTTCTTATTGAAAACCACAAGGTGCAATGTGCGTGTTTTAAGGTTATATACAATTAGAAAAACAAATGAAGGTGCCATAAATTCCTTTTCTCACTAATTTTAACTATAATTAATCACTATCTAACCCTTGTTTTCTGCAGGCTTGGATAAAATACCTCCTTCTAACTTTCCCTGACTCCTTCATGAGGAATCAAGGGCTCCTTGGGATTTCTTTTTTCTTTTTCTTTTTTCTTTCTTTTTTTTTTTTTTTTTTTTTTTTGAGACGGAGTCTCACTCTGTCACCCAAGCTGGAGTGCAGTGGCATGATCTCAACTCACTGCAAGCTCTGCCTCCTGGGCTCACGCCATTCTCCTGCCTCAGCCTCCCGAGTAGTTCAGACTACAGGAGCCTGCCACCATGCCCAGCTAATTTTTTGTATTTTTAGTAGAGGTGGGGTTTCACTGTGTTAGCCAGGATGGTCTCAATCTCCTAACCTCGTGATCCACCCGCCTCGGCCTCCAAAAGTGCTGGGATTACAGGCTTGAGACACTGTGCCCGGCTGCTTCTTGGGATTTCAAACTCTTTCAAATCGCTTTTCTTTTTCAGTGCCTTCTCTTCCAAGCAGCCACAACCCTCAGACGTACAACCAATAGCACGATGCTTGTTATCAACCTGAGGCCATCTTGACAAGTTTTCTGTCATCTTCTGTTGAATTGCTCCTTTCCCTCTTGAATCTTTTCTTCCTGGTTTATCTGTGATGAGTCACCTTGAGACGATAATGTAGACAGACATGGAAAGAGAGTTGTAGAAAACGCCAAATCAAGAAAAATGGAAACTGAAATGGGAAAAGGAAAGAGGAAAGATGAGATGGAAAATAAAATGCCAACAAGAAAGAAAAGAGGGAAGGGAGGCTGTGAGCCCCCAAGGGTAGGGCTTGACTCTATTCATCTTGGCCTCTTCAGTGGTTGGCATAGGCCCGCAGATGGTGAAGAAGAAAGGGAGGGAGAGAATGGTTCTAGAAGTCTGGGTGTGACCCAAGGTAAATCTTGGGGAAGCCCAAAGCTGGATGTCCTTGTTTCAAAGGGTCTGGGGACCATCGCCCCTGGATGGGAGATGTTGAGATTTCCTGTTTTTCTAAATTTTCCTTGCAAAGTTTGGAAGGGCACTACTAAAGCGAACTCAGGCAGGAGATCAGGTGAGTGGTGGCTGGTGACCTGGCCCAGCTCCGGCATGGCTCGCCCTGTGACAGCAGATCCTCTCTGCAATTTCTCTTCTGCCACTTCCCAACTGCTGAGCCAATAATTTTATAACCCAGGAGGAGGACATTTCTGAAAATGTAATGACACACTTCACCTTCCAATGAAGCTAGCCCACAGCCTTTTTGTTTCTTGATGGTTTATTGAAATAAGAATAATCCTGTAAGGATGACTATTTGTCACAACAGAGGGAGAGGAGGAAAATAAATCTGAGCTTTGAACCAGACAGAAAAGACTTCGAAGGAGTCCATGTAAACAGTGATTCCCTGATGTAAACCAAAGCCAGCTTCTGTGTCCTCTGCTCTCCTGCACTCCATCCACCTGCCAGAGGTGGGGCGAGGCCCGGGGAGGAGAGTGAGGCCGAAGAGTTGCCCCTTAACCAGTTGCGTGACTTCTCTGTGCTGTAGTTGCCTCAGCTTCAGAATGAGAATGTGTCTCACATCTGTAATCCCAACACTTTCGGAGGCCAAGGTGGGCAAATCACCTAAGGCCAAAAGTTCAAGACCAGCCTGGCCAACATGGCAAAACCCCATCTCTACTAAAAATACAAAATTTAGTTGGGCACAGCAATGTGTGCCTGTAATCCCAGCTACTCAGGAGGCTGAGGCAGGAAAATCTCTTGAGTCCAGGAGGCGGAGGTTGCAGTGAGCTGAGATGACGCCACTGCACTTCAGCCTGGGCAACAGAGCGAGACTCCCTCTCAAAAAAAAAAAAAAAATTGGAATGCTGTCTCTGCCTCAGGGTTGAAAAGACTAGGTCAAAGTCAGGACAGCCGTCACGCAATCCCTGGTACGTAATAAACTGCCCCCGAAATATTCATTCATGCATCCATTTATTTGTTTATTCATATAAAGTGCTTTGAAGGGAGAGGCACGCATGTCCCATTGTTTATTTCTTGGTTGGGCATCCTGCTCTCTATCCCCATATTATCCGTTTTCCATCATCTTAAAGCCTGGTGATCACCTGATAAGATAATCCAGGGGTTCCCAAAGCTGGCCACAAAACAGAATCACCTGTGAAAGGTCAAAAAGAATGCAGATATCTCAGTCAAGTCCAAGAATTACAAAGACAGACCCTGTAGAGGTGATGCCTGGTAATCCATATTTTCAAAATCCCCAGGTAAGTCTAATGCCTAGCCAGGTGCTGGAATCACTGACTTAATTTTTTCTGAGAGGTCTGTGAGTTCCCATGGATCCATAGGTAAACTCCGTTCCGGGCTTATACTGGGAGTGGCCCTCGGTGCCTGAATCCAAAGAGGAATGACCAATGGCAAGAAGTTAAGAACCCCAGAAAGCAGGCAGGGGCAACCTGACGGGGGGACAATGCTGTGCTTGTCAACCATGTAGGCGTCTAACCATCTGTCCGTACTTAGGACCGCTTTAAGTAGAGTTCTCTGGACAAGTGAGGCAAGAAGGGAGGGGACGTGGAAAGTCAGAAAGGAGGAACAGGGATGAACCTGTTGAGGATGACTCTGCCACAAGCTCCATGAAAGCAGGGACTTGTCTGTCCCTCCAGATCCCACCTCAGGCCCAGCTTTCATCATGGAAGGCAGCATAGAAATAGTGCACATGAGCGCCGGCACCATGCACAGCCCTCCCTGTGAGCCCCAGCCCTTTTTCACCGGAGTGACACCTATTCATTGTGCAAGCCTCTGTCCAGGAGTTTCCCACTCCAGGAAGGCTCCCCAGACAGCAGAGCAGGAACCCTTCCTCTGTGCCCTGCCACACCCGAACACCCCTCTTGCGGCATGTCCTCCACACTAAATTCATCGGGTACAGGTCTCCCTGCCCTCACTGGGCTAGGGGTGAGGCTGTGCTTCATTCGTCTTTATGCTCACAGAGCCCAGCACATAGCAAGTGCTCCTTAATCACTTCTTTGAATGGAACCTGCCCAAGTCCCTCATTTTACAGATGAGGAAACTGAGGCTCAGAGATGGCAGGTGACTCACCGTGGGTTGCTTAACCCATCTGGGGATAGATTAGAGATAGCCATGCACATGTCAACAGGCCCATGAACAAGAAAAGAGTATCTGTCCTTTTAAGTCCAGGCCATCTCCTTTTTCTATGTCACCCAAATCCCTGTGGCTGGTGGACACAGCTGGAAGAATGAGGGTATCAGTTGTGCCTCATCCTCTGCCTGACTGCGTGATTTGGGGCCAATCGTGACATTCTCTGGGCCTTGCTTTCTTCCCCAGTCCAGTGGGAATATCTTCTTTGCTGGACCACCTGCCTGGCTGTGGTTTGCTGGAGACAGTTGGGTGTGTACACCTCACTGGCCATATTTAAAGAGTCACCATCCTATTCATGAGCCAAAGCAAGCACACTGGCCCGGATCAGAGAGCAGGAAATGCTTAGGCCCCTTTCCTTCCTACCACGCAATGGCTGAGAAGCTGTCAGACTCACACATACCAGAAATTAAAGCTGTACATTCTGCTGAGAAACATCTGTCCAAACTATTGCTGTGTTTATGTTTCATTTTTGGAGGAGAAATCTGCTATAAAGTGGAAAGAAAAAAACCTCTGAGCATGACTTGGAAAAATAAGCAAGGGTTTGTCAGGCATCTTGCAAAGAGAAGGGCGAGGGGTTACACTGCATGTCCAGCCTCTCTGGGGGGAAAACAGACCACAGCCACCTTCCTGAGAGAGCTGAGCCAAGGGCTTACCAAGGCTGGTTGTCCAACTGCAGACGGGACCCAGAAGAGCTCGGCCCAGCTGTGCTGCCAGATACACCCCAAGAAGCAAAGTGAAGACTCAGCTTGTCTTTGCAAAATGAGCAGCTTCCTCCATCCGTCCATTCATGTATTCACTCATCAAACAGTGATTGAGCCTTGACTGTGTCCAAGGGATTTGACCAGCACTGGGGGGAGATTTGAAAATGTATCTGGGTCTCTCTCTCTCTCTCTCTCTCTCTCTCTCTCTGCTATCTACAGGCAAATTATCTAGAGGAGAGAAAAGACACAAACAGTAGAGGTATAGGCAAAGCTTCATAGGAATTGAAAGAGTTTTCCGCTAAGAGATCAAGGAAGGCTTCCTGGAGGAAGAGGCACTGAAGGGTGGATGGAATGGGGATAGACTGAGAGTTTGAGATGAGGAGACTGCTCATGCAGAGGTGGGAAGGAGAGAGTGCAGGCAATGTTGAGAAACGGACGGATGAGCAGCCGTGTGTGACTGGCATTGGGGTGTGAGATGCGGAGGGCTGCTGAGAGGTTGACACTCGAATGTCAGACACTCTAAATGGCACAAGCTGGCTACTTTTATTCCACATAGTCAGTGGCAGAGGTTCTCATTTTCCCTCCAAATGGGTTGAGAACTTCCTTTGCAGTCACCTTCCCTCACTCTTCCCTCTTCTCTTCTAAGAACTTCTGCAACTTAGGAAAGAATCACTGTTTGGATGTCAGCTGAGGTGGACCTAAAAGTTGTCAAGTGCAAACCAGAGACCCAAATGTCGATTATGAAGTTGACGTTTGTGATAATGCTTGTCAACAGGTGTGTGCCCAAGCCGAGAGGGGCACCTCTACGTCCAGCCATCAGGAGAGCATGTGGGCTTTGTATTTACTGACTTCATGACTACCCATAGCTACTTACGCATGGAGGCCTTTTATTTATTAGTATTGGTAAAAGATATGCAATAGAAATTTTTTTATTTTTTATTTTTTAGAGACAGGGTCTCTCTCTGTCACCCAGGCTGCAATGCAGTGGCACGATCATAGTTCACTGCAGCCTTGACCTCCTGGACTCAAGTGACCCTCTTGCCTCAGCCTCTTGAATAGCTGGAACTACAGGCACATGCCACCATACCCAGATAATTTTTTATTTTTTATAGATGAGGTCTTGCTATGTTGCCCAAGCTGGTCTTGAACTCCTGATCTCAATTGATGCTCCTGCCTCAGCTTCCCTAGTAGCTGGGATTCTAGACACGTGCCACCATGCCCAGCTTCAAGAAAAATTGTCCAAAGCACCTGAATGTCTATCAATAGAGGAATGAAACTGTTTATTTCCGTATCCTTGAACAGGAGAATGGTTAAAAAGTGTAACACTGTGCAACCACTATAAAGAATGGTTTAAAAGTGTAACACTGTGCAACTACTATAAAGAATGGTTAAAAAGTGTAACACTGTGCAACCACTATAAAGAAGGAGGCAAAACTATATTATCTATCTATACCAGGCCCACCCTGAGGCAAGAAAGTAAACAGAGGCTCTGGCCCATGACCTGCCATCTTTTCTGCCCACCTCTGGTTCTCTCTCAATAACTGGGGGGCATTACACATGTAGACACTCCAGCCTGCACACCCAAGCTCTCGCTACAGCCCTGCAAATGGCCACTCCTTGGCTACTACCATCAGAGGTATGCTTCTCTATTAGAAAGACAAGTCTAGAGGAGAGGCCTGCACAGGCCCTGGACTCAGGCCCTGGCTATTTGGGCAGGAGATTCCAGCATCCCAGCCACCCAGAGTAGGAGGACAGTGGCTCTAGGTGTCCTGTCCTTTTGACCCCTAGGACTCCACATCCCATAGGAAGGGGCACAGCTAGAGAAGGGTTGGAGCAGAACCAAGAGCAGGGGCCCTAGTCACACAGTCTAAGGGGGGTATTGATAGATATTAACACAGAAATATGTCCACGTACAAAATAATTAAATGGAAAAAGCCTCTTACAGAGCCACGTATATAGAATGATTCCAGTTTTTAAAATGTGGATGTCCTCTAGGTTGTCTGCATCCCTGCTGCTATAGTAGTGTTCCATAGAAGGCTGGATTGAGAAGAGGAGGGAGAAGGCTTTCAGTTTTACTTTGGGCCGGGCACAGTGGCTCATGCCTGTAATCTCAGCACTTTGGGAGGCTGAGGCGGGCAGATCACCTGAGGTGAGGAGTTCGAGACTAGCCTGGCCAACATGGTGAAACCCTGTCTCTACTAATAATACAAAAATTAGCCAGCATTGTGGCTCATGCCTATAATCCCAGCTACTAGGGAGGCTGAGGCAGGAGAATTGCTTGAACCCAGGGGGCTGGAGGTTGCAGTGAGCTGAGATCCCGCCACTGTACTCCAGCCTGGGCAACAGAGGGAGACTCCGTCTCAAAAAACAAACCAAAACAAAAATATTACTTTGCACAGTTTTGCAACATGAACACTAGATAACAAATGTGTATTACCTTTAATAAAAAAGAATCACAGTTTTTAAATACGTTAATACTTTTTTGAACCAATTAAAGTATTATTTATTACATATTTTCTTATGACCAAAAGAAATAAAACAAATTTTTCAAAAATAAATAGATAAAATCAATCTGGGTGAGCTAGATGGTCGGAGATGGCTGTGGTCATGATCCCCAGATACAGCGGAAGTTCCCAGGGTAGAAGTGCTGCTTCACTTGGCCAGAGGGCCTCCTACCTGCTTCCTTAGCAGATCCTTCAAACAGGGCTTCCCATCCTGCCTCTACACCCCAGAGATCTGCAGATTCCTGGGCCGTGTCCCAGACTGGCTGAGTCAGAACCTTCTGGAAGTGGGATTCAGGAACCTGCATTTGTACCTCCCCTGGCGATCCTGGTGACCAGCAAGGGTGGAAACCACTGCCCCTTAAAACCCTGAAGGGTGAGCAGCCCAGGTATAATATTCAGTCCCTTTGGGTAGGTGAGAACACTGAGGCCCAAGGCAGTTAATGACCTTGTCTTCCCCTGCCAGAGCTTGCTCTATTCGCCCAGCTGGGTCAACTCATATTGGAAAACAAAAGCAAGCAGCTGGCAGCCAGTGGTCCCAAGCTACAGGCTACTGGGTCACAGGCATCCCACTAAGCCAGGTGATTCACCAGTTCATACAAAAACTACATTCCAGGATCCACTCAGTGCCAGATGCTGTTCTGAGTGCTGGGGTAGTTGTGGCTGCCCACTTGACAAGCAAGATCCCAGCTCCCTTGGGGCTTAAACCCTATAGGGAAATAAGGACAATGAAAAGTCACACAAAGAAACCAACATCGGACACTGCAAAGCACTTGAGGAATGCAAGGCAGGTTGGTGAGACAGAGAGTGACAGGTCTTCAGGAAAGGCCACTTTGGGGAGCTGGCCTTGGAGATGAGCCCTAGATGATGGTGGAGAGGACCCAGCTGTGCACAGTGTTTATAGCAGCCCAGGTAAAAAAAAAAGAGGAGAACAATGAGGTGATACAGAGCCTCAGAAGGCATGGTGAAGAGGGTGGATTTTGTTGGCATGGATCTGGGGCTTTGAGCCCAGTGAGCGTCGCCGTGCCTCTGTTGCCCCCATATAAACACTTCTCATGCTTCTCAAACTTAAGCATGCATCAGTGTCTCCTAGAGGGCTTGTGAAAACACAGACGCTGGACCCCACCCCCCGTTTCAGCCTCTGTGGATGGTCTGGGGGAGGGTCCAGGGAGAATTCTCTTTCTTAAGGGAGGATCAGTCATTTTGTTCCGTTCTGCCCTTCCACTGATTGGATGAGGCCCACCCACATTAGAAAGGGCGATTTGCTTTCCTCAGCCTACAGATCTAAGTGTTAATCTCATGCAAAAAACTCCCTCACAGAAACACCCAGAATGATGTTTGGCCATATAGCTAGGTACCCCGTGGCCCAGTCAAGTTGACACATAAAATTAATCATCATGTATATGTCCCTGTTTAAAATGCACACAAAGGCTTCCAGTGTCTGATAGGACTTTATGGAGGGAGAATAAGGGGCTCTCATTTCCCCAGCCCCCACAAGGCCAGGCCTCACCAGATGTGTGAGCCCAGGTGAACCACAATCCCCTGCAGTCAGCCCAGGAAGACCTGAAGGTGCCAACTTCTCCCCTTGGGCAGATCCTGGGCCAGATTCTCCATCTACACCCAACCCCCAGTCAGGGCAGCCCCGGGGCCCCCACCGGGCAGGCATTCGGACTTGCTGCGCTCAGCGCTTCCCCAGCCCCATCTTGAACCCATTAGCCACCAAACTCTCAGGGGCTGGAGGAGATTCCATTTTCCATGGAGAGAGAGGGAGAGAAAGGCCTCACTAAAGGAATAATCTCCCTTTGTTCCCTCGAGCTCTCTCTCGGCTCCTCCAGTGAAACCCCTCCCTGATGCCCCTATCTAATTTCAGAAAAGGAAAATGAAACCAGGAGAAAAAAGAGACAAAGGGCCCGTGTGGGTTTAAGGGGGCGGCGGCTGTGCTGAGAGAAAGGAACAGGTGAAGAAGGGAATGGGGTGAGAGAGGAGAGAGGTGAGAGGCCCCTGTGGGGACAGGCCCTGCTGGCCTTAGAGAGGGCAGACCTCGCTCCTCCCTGGGCACTGAGCTTTCCAGTTCTTCACAATGGGAAAAAGAGCACAGGACGTGGAATCCTGGCTGAGAAACTGATCAGTGTCTCTCTACATGCTCATCACACCTACATTCTGAGCCTCAGACACAAACTGCTCTGCCAGCCCCAAAGCTGTCCTGGAGATCAAAATCAAGTGCAATTAAATTGCATTGAAAGTGATTCATTCAAATGAAAAGGATAACCAATGATAATTGGATTTCCCGGGATGTGAGGTTGAGGCTTTGCAGAGGGAGGCCGTGAGGCCCGTCAGGGAGCGGATTGAACCCACAATCTTCCCTTCCTAGGTAGTCCATGCCAGCCTCTGGTCCTAGGACCTCCTCCAGAGGCAGGCCCATTCTTGGAGGTTCCTTCTTCCTTCCCCCAGCATCCAGTGAACTCAATTCATGCCCTTGGGCTCATTTCATCTGCTAGGGAACTAAGCTGCTCCCACCTGCCTCAGCAGACACAGCCTGTAAAAGTCTGACAGGGCCTAGAGCCCCAGCCCTTGCCTCTGGGCTTTCTGCCCTCCATGGCTTGGGGGAAGCACTACCCTGGGAGTCAGGACACCACGTACTAGTCTAGCTCTGCCACTGCCTGCTCTGAGGCCTCAGACACAGCACTTCTCATCCTGGCCTTGGATCCCACATTTGAGGCTGGCCCAAGGAACCTGCGTGTTTCCTCCCAGCTCTGATGATCTCTAGGCCTGTTACCAGGTAACCAGAAACATCTGGAATGCAGGGCTCCCTGTCTAAGCAGCTGTTGTAAGTGGGATGCACATAGGACAAAAGGGTTTCTGTTCCCACAAGTCTGGGCCAGGGGAAAGTTCTATGCATTCACTTAAACAACAAGAGAGAAATAATATACATGGTGCTGGCGATTCCACCTACCCCTCACTCAGTAAGTCCAGGCCGCAGGTGGAGCATGAGCTAGGGGATATGAATCTGCTCCTCCCTCGTTGGTCTTGGTTGCCATGTTTTTCTTATAGCATAATAACATATGGAATTTCTAAGAGTAATTTTCACTATGTGCACTTTTTTGCCTTGTACACTCTAAACATTAGGATGTTTTCAGTTATAAGTACCTAAAACCTCACAGACTTACTATGCAGTAAAAGGTAGTCACTGTGCCTATGTCTGAAAAGTCTAGTGGTAGTTAGGCTTCAGGTACAGTTTGATCCAGGGGTTCACAGCATCAGCAGGACTTCAGCTCCTTCTCTTCATGCTTCTCTCAGCTCTCCTGCTGTCTACGTATCAGCTCATACCCCTCATCATCACAAGGTGACTCCCAACAGTTCCAGGCCTTGCATTCACTCACTATGGCATCCAGAGAAAAGAGACCACCCTGATCCCTGCATCCCAAGCACAAGTCTTGAGATTCACTTTGATTGGGGAGGTTTAAGTCTTTGACCCACCCTGACTCAATCACCGCAGCTGGGAGATAAACTGTCCTAACATGAGCTATGTGCTCTATCCCTACGACTGCGAATACAGTCAGATTCCCTGGATCCTCAAACAGAAATGAATACTGTTGAGAAGGAGGAAATGGAAACCAGGGAAGCAGTCAACATTGACTTTAGCACGGAAGCTGGGTCACTCCATTGAACTCCTATGCATGGGAAGTACTCGATTTCTCAGCAACCCTCTTTCCAAGGATTGAATTCAGGGGTTTCTCTTAGGCCTGAGGCAAAGCCAAAAGCTCCCACAGTAGCTCCTGCTGCAGACTGTCTTACAGAAGGTTAGGTCGGTCACTGGGCACCTCTTTGCTGAGTGCCTTCAGGATCACCCTACGCTGGTGCAGCAGGGCAATCCAGGACACCTCAGACCTCAGGGAATCATGACACTACAACATTGGCCACACCAGACAGCAGGGATTACATGCCAGTTTATATGAGAAAGGGCAGGGTAATCACCGAGGGCTTCCTGGAGCAGGTGGGAATTTATGCTGGATTTTAAAGGGATGGTCTCCAGGGTGGGATACCACAGGGACTGTGCTGGACAATATACTGGAGTACAGAAATAAAATAATGTGAGTTCTATTTAGGTTTATATTTTATCTGAAAAAAATAGAATTACTAACATTTAATATACAGTGAATTAAAATTGGACAGTTTATGCTGGTATAATTTACACATACACTTACACATAATTAGGGGTACATGTCGTCTTTTTTCTTACAGGAGATTGAATTTTAAGTTTAGAGACCAAAACTGCCTGGAAGAATGGAGCTGAGGATAAGCAGAATTCAGGATGAGTCCCCAAAGGGCCTTGTTGGAGAGGGTGAGGTAGAGTCAGGTGGGAGGGCGCTGGAGCCAGGGGGCCTTTGTCTTAGCCTGGGTCGGGCAAGGAGCCAAGGAGCCCAGCACAGAGCAGGGCCATGTCCAGCCTTCCACAGTGGCAATCTCCACAGCGAGCATCCTCTCTCGGCAAGCCCCTTCTTAGAGGTTGGTCACCAGGGAAAGGGTCCTACAGGGCTGTGGCTGGAATGCCTCGTGCCCATTTTCCCATCCACCGAAGCCCTGCTCCCTGCGCCTCTGCAGGAAGAATGCTGGGAGCCCGCAGCCGGTGACTCACAGTACACAGCCCATGGAAAGGGCCGGATGCTCGCAACGACCTTTGGGGTTTGCCGTGCCGTCTGGTGCCCACGCCAGGAGGTATAGGGTATCAAGCCCCCGAGAGGCGCAGCAGGCCTTGAGGCTGCAGATGGCTATATAAGGCTGAGGCCACAGGGGGTGGCAGGGGCTGCCAGACCCCAGGCAATTTGGCTGGTCTCAGTGGTGACGTGAACATTTTCCCTGCGCTTCGGCAGTTATCCCCTCAAACTGAGACTGAATCACGTCCTCAAAACCTCAAGCCCAACAGGCACACGTAATGCCCAGACTCAAGAATAAAGAGAAGGGCTGACCCAGGCCCTCCTTTCATGGCAAAGAAACATTTGAGACAATGCAGAGGAAGCGGTCCCAGGAGAACTCCAGTCCCGGCTCTGCCACAAACCAACTCTGAGGCTGGGTCAGCTCCCCTCCTGGGGCCTCGGTTTCTGCATCTGTATTATGGGGACAGTGAGCACTGCCCTCCTACCTCGTGAAGTACTATGGACTCCCAGAGAAATGAGGTCTGGGAGAGTGGAGATGGGACCCAGGGAATGGCCCTTGTTCTTTGAAAAGGACAAAACCGGTCTCATTGCAAATTCGAGGTCTCAGTGACTTAGTGAATTTACTGCCAGATTGTCCCATCTCAGCCACTGCCAGGACACATGACTTCTGGGAAGTCACCAGTCTTTGCACATAGCTTGCCTAGATTTGGCCGCTTCTGTTTCTCATTGCCTTTTTTTTTTTTTTCTTTTTCTTTTTTTTTTTTTTTTTGAGATGGAGTCTTGCTCTGTCACCCAGGCTGGAGTACAGTGGCATGATCTCTGCTCACTGCAATCTCCTTCTCTTAGGTTCAATCGATTCTCCTGCCTCAGCCTCCCAAGTAACTGGGATTACAGATGCCCACCACCACACCCGGCTAATTTTTTTGTATTTTTTAGTAGAGACGGAGGTTTCATCATGTTGGCCAGGCTGGTCTTGAACTCCTGACTTCAGGTGATCCACCCACCTCAGCCTCCCAAAGTACTGGAAGTACAGGCATGAGCCACTGCACCCAGCTGGCCATCGCTTTTCTAATCTAGAACATGCTGCACCTGATTCTCCCAGAGGCATCCTGAGAGGTGCTCCTTTATCCAGCAAAAGTGCCCAGGAGGACCGTGTCCCTCAGGAAAACTTGGACATGCGTCAAGTTAACCTTGAAAACTGGAGCAGCCCCAGAGAACTAAGCTTAGAGCCCAGGGTTCTCTTACTGACCTTTGTCTTCCTTTGTCTCACTTTCCCTCTCTCTCTCTCAAGGATGGAGCAGCCTCGACCACACAATCACTTGCTGAATTAAGTAGCCAAAAATCACTTCGTCTAGACAAACAGATTTTATGGGTCCAATTAATTTCTGCCAGTCAAAAATAGGCAGGCTTAATAAGGGGATATATATAGAATCTGCCAGCATCTGGCTCCCCAGGGGAGAAACCTCAGCTCTTATTTCATATACGCTTAATTTCAAACAGAGTTCTGTTAACTCCCACTTCAGACCTGGCTTTCCTTCCTGACAGTGTCAAGGTGGACCGGGGCAGGGGAAGCAATGGACCACAAGAAGCCACTTAAGTCCCGTGCAGCCCGAGCCTCCCAGCCACCTCCTCCCAACCATCTAAGTCAGCTGGCGTGCAGTAGCTTCTTTGGGCCATGTCACCAGGCAGTGGGAAGCTGCTGGAAGAGCAAGGTTCAAAAGCTCCAGAAAGTCCCACCTGTCCCTGTGTGCCAGATCCCGCCATCATCTGTTCTCTGTCCCTCGGGATTGAAAGCCTTTCAGGGCTCTTGTGGGCTGTGGTGTCCCCTCCCACACAGTACCATTGTCCCTGGGGAGGGTTACTGTTCTTAGCTACTGTTAGTATATGGCCTGAGTAGAGAACTAGACCGGCACCCAAGGCCTAGAGGACCCCAGGTGTGCCAGAGTCACGTGCCTCAGACCCAGTGGGCAGGTCAGAATCTTGGGACACTCTGGGCCCCTGTGATGGAGCTGCTTTCTGCTGGGTGGGAGATGAGGCATAGAGGACCCTGGGGAGCACTAAGGACAGGACCGGGGGACCCTCCAGTCTGAGGTAGAACTCTCCCCAGCATCAAAGGGGGTGAGTCCACAGCCACACCTCCAAGGTCACAGGCTTTTCCTCCAGGGCACGGCCACCAGGGCTTGGCCGGGCCAGGAAGGAGTGGTTGCTCACTTTTCCCTAGATACATGTAAGTAAGTCAGTCAGGTGCGTTAGTTCCTTAGGGCCGCCATAACAGATGATCACAACCTGGGTGGCTTAAAACAACAGAAACGCATTCCCTGAGTCCTGAAGGACACAAGCCTGAATTGCAGCAGCACCAGGTCCACACTCCCTTCGCAGGCTCTAGGCGAGAATGCTTCCTTGGCTCTTCCAGCTTCTGGTGGCCCCGGGCACTCCTTGGCTTGGGGTGGCATCTCTCCTAACTCTGCCTCTGTCTTCTCAGGTGTCTCTTCTCCTCCATGTCTCCCCTCTGTGTTTCCTCTTCAGGACACTTGGCATTGAATTTAGGGCCCACCCAGATAATCCAGGATGATCTCAACTCAAGAACCTTAACTTAGTTACATCTGCAAAGACACTTTCTCCAAAGAAGGTTGCAAAGGCATAGGCTCAAGGCAGGAGCCCCCGCTGCACGGCAGCTTCCGCCCACTGGCTGCCTTGTCCACTCTGGGGCACCAGCTTAAAGGCTTCCCTATAAGATGAAGAATGAGGCCCCTTTCAGGTAATGATAGATGGTCAAGACTCTGTGGCTCCAGAAACATCATTCCTTTGTCAGAATGACTTCCATTACCACTCTCTTGTCATTTGACAAACTCATATTCATCCTTTAAGACCCAGCTCAAACATTGTCCCCTCCTCCACCAGGGATTTGCCTCCATCCCATTTGTTGCAGAGCCCGTGTGGTCTTCATCTCTGTACCTAAGCAAGGGCCTAGAATGGGCCACAGGTCCCATGACTTTATGCTGAAAGCCCAGCATCCCTCCCCTAGGGGGACAGTGGTCCCAGCCTGAGGATCTGCATGTGTTCACACCTCCAGGGTTCCCTCCCACCCTCCCCACCCAGCTTCACCTCCACACTGCCCACCAGGCTCCATCCTTGCCGGGAAAGAGTACCTTCCCCAATGTCTTTGCTCATCTTCTCTTCCTTCCCAGGCTGGTCGTGGGCGCCCCACTGGAAACCAATGGCCACCAGAAGACGGGAGACGTGTACAAGTGTCCAGTGATCCACGGGAACTGCACCAAACTCAACCTGGGTAACGTGGGCTGGTGGTCTCTTCACAATGAGGCCAACGGTTGTCTAACACAAGGCAGGCTCTGATGCACGCCTATGTCCACGGTCACACTGACTCCTTCCTGCTACCCCATGGGGTGACCCAGCTGATGTCACTGCCCCCACATTCCACATGAGGAAGCTGAGGCCAGGGAGAGGAGGCAACTTTCCCACAGCCACACAGCTTGCCAGGGGCCCACCAGGAATCAACCCAGGCCCTCGCTGTCCCAGGCCATTCCTCTTTCTGACTCAGCCACTGCCCTTCCACTCAAAGTTTTCTCTCCCAGGAGAAAGATAAAGGACTTCCGGTCTTCTTCCTGATTTTGAAATAATAACAACAATAGCTAACATTCAGATATCTCAGATAATGTTCACCATGTGTGAGGCACATTTGGACTCATTTAATCCTCACAACACCCATATGGGATTTAACCATTTAACAGATGGGAAATGACAGCATACAGAGGTGAGGGGACCTGCCCGGGGTCACTCAGCTCACAAGCAGCAGGGCTTGGAGTCCAGTCCATGCAGACTATGGCATCCCTTTAACCACCAAGCAACACTGTGCTTCGGAAGTGCAAGCCTTTCCTCCCTGAAGAGCTTTCAGGCATATTCTGGAACAGGGAGATGCTGTGAACAGTCCCCAGCCTCCGAAGCCCTCCTAAAATCTACTCGTGTGTGTTTGCATGCGTGTGTGTGTCTGCTTATGTGTGTGCAAACATGTGTATCCACTAAGCACACACGCCAGTCCACTAAAGTGCTCCCACTTGTCCTAAAGGTCAGACGGCGGCTGGACCATTGCTTGCTCTGCTCGCAGAAGGGAGAAAAAGCTGCATTTTGGCTGACAAGCTGCAATTCTAGGCTTTGCCCTGGAGGACTGGCCTTCCCTAGGACGAGGACCCTGGGCCTTCCTCCTTCGAGGAGGGGGGCCCCCATCCCAGAGCAGCGGGGTGGGGCTCCCTGGGAGATGGCGGATGGGAAGGGCAGCAGGATCTCATGGGAATGGCAGAGATTCAAGAGATAAGTTGATGGATGAAAAGGTCAGCATCCAAGAGAAAGCCCAAAGAACTCCCCAGGGCAGCCAGCTGTCTGTCACATGGTCCCGGAGGCTCCCGCTGTCCACATCTGCGTCCGCGCCATGGGTGGGAAGTTGAAAACCCAGCACAGCTGGGGCCCAGTGAGGAAATTGTGAGGAAATTGTCTAAGGGAAGAGGGTGCCTGGTGGGTGGCGTATGGTTCCAGGTCATCAGCACCCTGAGAGCACAGGCTTCTGAAACTGGCCATGCTGGAGTCCCCTTCCAGCTGTACAGTTTCTTCGCCATGTGTCCATGCGGAGTTCACATCCTCTCTCTGAGCCTCAGTTTACTTACGTGTAAAGCAAGGAGGCTGGACTCTACAACTCTTAGGATCCATTCCGAGTCTAATCTGTTCCCGAACTTTTAATGGGCACCTAGCATGTTCCAAACACTGTACTAGTTATTGGGGATATGGCGAGAACAAGAGGCCAAGGAAGGGGAAGCTAATAGGGTAGGCAAATTAGGAAGCAGGATAATTTTAGGCAGGGATTAATGCTGTGCAATAAACCAGGTGCTGTAATACGAGTGGCTAGGGGTCGGTGGAAGTGGAGAGGGATTTCTACCTTAGCAAGGTGGTTGGGGAAGGCCTCTCTGAGCAGGTAGTTTTTGAGAAGGTTATAGGTGGGGGTGGAGCACTCCAGACAAAGGAGGATCAAGTGCAAAGGACCTGAGGTAGGAACAAGTCTGCCCTGTTGGAGAAGATAAAGAAAGGCCATGTAGTTGGGACAGAGGCAATGAGGTTGAGGGGTGGTGGAAGAGTGAGCCCTCTGCTCAGGGCCTCAGCCACCGAGAGAAGCTTCTGGTCCAGGCAGGGACGTGGATTCGTGAACCAATCTTCTTTTTTTCTCTGTTGCAATGTGGACCCCATTTCTCTCCAGAGGGAGGAGGAGGCATAAAGCCATCAGACCCTGGAAAACATTTTTGAGCTGGGGCACAAGCCCAGGAGGCAGTGGGTAGCAAAGTGAGTTGGGACAGAGGAAAATTACTCTTCATTTGAGGTGTGGTTCTCTCTCTCCCACTGAGAAGAAAATGCATGGCAGAAAGAACATCTGTCAGTTTCACCCCACAGTGGAAAATGCAAGGCTGGGAAACCCGAGTCCTGGGTTTTCCTACGGCCATTCCAGGCACTGGGCAGCACGGTGCCAGGAATGTTCTTTCTTCTTTCTCCAGGGAAGGCTCAGTGGGTGTCAGTCATTCACACCTCAGTGGGAAAGACTCTACCACTGGCACAGTCCCTCCAACACCTGGATAAAGTCAGGGTTTTCAATGAGGGGCGGGGGCTGGGCGAGGTGACGTGATTCTCAAAGCCAGGCCCTGTGTGGGGAGAGGCTTGGGCCCAGGACCCTCACCCATACCTGCTAAGGAAGGCGTGACTCTCTCCCACTCACAGAGGGGTAGGGCAAAGCAGGACTTGAACCTGAGTTTGTCTAACTGCAACACAGGGATCTTCCCCCCCCTGCCCCTCTGTCTCAACCAGCTGCACAGTTTCACTACAAACATCAGTCCCAGGGGAGAGGGAGGAAAGAGAGAGGCAGGGTGGCGAGGGCTGAGCCCCTTAAATAATTGGAGGGCAGAATTCTAGCCAGAAGGGGGCGAGGGTTACCCAGTACAGTGGAGCATGGAGCTGCCCCTCTAGTTCCCACTGCCACCATGATGCCATCAGATGGGAAAAAACACAGGACTCAGGATGAAATGTCACATGGTCTGGGCTAAAGATCTTGCTCTTTAATTTCCCAGCACGTAACCTGTGGCAGTAACTAACCCTCTCTACACCTCGATGTTCTCATCTGTAAAATGGAAATGATGATCCCGGGTCTCCCAGGACCATGAGGAGTCCTGAAAGGGCAGGTGTGCGCGGTGCTTTGTAGATGATAAAGCATCTCAGAAACACCGGGGCTTTACTGTTATTTTCTCTCGTGCCTGTTTGGACAGACAAAAGAGAAATCAAGCCCAGTCATTCTTAGCACAGTCAAGAAGGGCAGATTTCAAAGGAACCTTGCTTCAAACTGAGGAAAATCAAAAAGGCAAAACAACAAACACAGCTGCCTCCACCCTCCAGTGCACGAAACAGTCCGTGTCTGACAATCTGGGCTCTGCCAGCGGCCCACCCCCAGACTCCCGCACCAGCTGGCCTTCCTGACCTGTGTGTCCTGGGAGCCAGGCCGACTCTTCACACTTCCAGTCACTGACACAGCGCAATACAACCCATTCTTACTTGAGGCCTCCTTAGAAATTATTCCTCCCATTGCTTGAGTCTGGAAGTTGGAGATTGCAGTGAGCCGTGATGGTGCCACTCCACTCTAGCCTGGGTGACACAGTGAGACCCTGCCTCAAAAAAAAAGAAAAAAGAAAAGGAAGGGGAGAGAAAGGAAAAGAAAAGAAAAAGGAAAAGAAAAGAAAAGAACAAAGAAATTACTCCTCCCCCAGGCAGGGAAGCCATCCAGAGCTGTTCACACTGCAGGTTAGGGCTGGCACACTCTAGCTCCCCAGCCTCTCCCACTCCCTCTTCCCGTACACATGTGTGTGCATGCACACACATACTAACACACTTCTAGGGAATTCAGACTCACTTCCCTTCCTTCAATGGCCTCCAGGATGATCTGGTAAAACCTTAAGCGATGCAATTTTTTTTTTATTCCAATCTGCCACTGAGCCGACCCTCTCCCTACTCCCAGCTGGCTGATAACCCGGCTCCTAAGCACCTCTCTTGGCAGCCACCTTCAGAATGGCGTTCCTGGGCAAGGCCTGGTAGCTCTGGAAGGCTCTTGTTGAGTTGACTGTCTGTTACCCATGAGAGGGAGCTCTCTCAGCTGTCGCATGTTGGTTGTTCAGATGAGCAGAGAAGCGGGCACGGAAAGAGTTGGGCACAGGACTGGTTATCTGTGGATGGGGGTCGACTTGGAGGAAAGCGTGGCAGGGGAACTGCACAGAAGAAGCCAGCCCAGGTGGGATGCCATGGCATGTTTGGGGGCACACGGGGGAGTGGGGCTCCAGTCGGATGGCTGGAGGAGGAAAAGCTGTGGGCTAGGAGATGGAAGGCTCGGTGAGTGCTTACTGTGTGACCTTGGGCAGGTCGTTTGGCCTCTCTGAGACTCAGTTTTCTCATCTCACAGGTAGTTGTGAGGAAGTCCTGAAAGTACATCTGGGGAAGGCCTTTTGTAAACCCTGAGAGCCAGAGGTCCCCAGGGCCAGGGAGAATCAGGGGAGGCACCTCGGGTGACCAGACCAGCAGCAGGCTCTGGGCAGAGGGCGGGCAGGAGGGGACTGCAAGCTGAGCTTCTCCCCCCACCCCAGGAAGGGTCACCCTGTCCAACGTGTCCGAGCGGAAGGACAACATGCGCCTCGGCCTTAGTCTCGCCACCAACCCCAAGGACAACAGCTTCCTGGTAAGAGCCACCTGCCACTGCTTGCGGTCAGGAGAGGTGGGGGTGGAGGTGGGGAGGGGTGGAGCGTCTCCTTACACACCCTCATGTACATACTGTACACCCACTCTCCCCCACTCCATCCAAGCTGCCTGGCCCTGCGCGCTCCAGGAAGCAGCTCCCCCACCAGCTCCCTGCTTACGCCATTCTGGGTGGCGGGACCCTGGGTGTTTTGGCAGGGACAGTTCAGGCAGAAGACACAATTGAGCCCTGTTATGTGCATACCCCGAGGGAGGCAGGAACAGCCAGAAAAGGGACAAGAAAAAATACAGATAGCCAACAAGTCTGATGGGGGACTGTCCCTTCCTTTAGGGAGCTAGTTGTCTGGGCTGGAGGTCAAATCTCTGCTCTAGGCTTGAAAAAAGAAGCAGGCTGCACATACCCAAAGAAGACTTGGAAGGGATGCCTTAAATAAGTAAAACACAGATTTACTACAGCCGAGGGAAGGGCTACAGAGCAGCAAGCCATCTCAACTATCCAGGATTAGATGAAGAAGGCTGGAGAAGGCTTCTGTTTTGTTTTTAAAGAGACAGGCCTTCGCAAGGAAGAAAGAAAAAGGGATGTCTGGGTTGAGGTGGTAGAAACATTCATTCATTTAAACAACGATGTTTCTGAGCACTTACCATAGTATGCGCTAAGCCCAGTGCTGGGCACTGGGATTCGGCAGTGAATAGAGACCCTGCCCTGCTGGAGCTTACACTCTGGTGGAAAGAGAGGCGAAAGCAAATGAGTAATGTCTAACAGGATGCTGGGGGACAGACAGCAGCAGGCCCTGCTTACAGGTCTCTATTCTGTGCCCAGGCAAGCACGTGAGGGCTCTGCACACAGTAGCGAGTGTGGGCGGCATGAGGGATTGGCACTGCCTGCTCCTTGCCACCACCTTGGAGTGGTGCCTTGAGTATGGGCAATGCTTGGGGTTCAAACAGGATCCTTCTGAGACTGATGGTTCCTAGAAACAGTTGCAAGAGAGGATTTCAGAGAAAATTTACCCCAGAAAGCCCAGTACAAATTACTGCCCATTTTTAGATGGGGGTGCTTGTGTCAGTCTTCGTTCTTGTCTATTTCTGCTGACAAATGAGACATCTGGGGCATGAATCACAAGACAAATTAGATCAGACAAATAAGACAAAAAGATAAGAAGATGACTGGGATGCAAGGGGACTTGAGTACACAGTGGCTCTGCCAGGGAAAGTCATGAGGTACCTTGATGTATATTTAGCCCATAGCCCTTCATTAGCCATAACCAGGGGCAAAGCAGGACCCCTGGCCCTATCCACACACATATCCATCAGGGGCTTTGTCTCTACTCCCTTTTCCCTCTCAGCCTTCTTATCACATTCCTTCTTCACAAGGTGGTATGAAGGTCTGAGAGGAATGGTGTGATATATTCTCTGGGGCCTCTGTGAGTAGGTTAATCCTTGGTTTATAAATAGTCACATATTCATTGAATCACTCATCAGTCCATTCCCCCCTCAACAATTCATTCCTCCATTCATTTATCCAACCATCCATGCATTCATCTACCCATCACACATCCATCCACCCTCAATCTCCCATGCAATCATCCATCTTTCCATTTATTCCTTTCTGCATCCATCCATCAACCTCCATCATCTATCTATCATTCATCCACCCATCAATTCATCATCCACCCATCCATCAACCATTCATCATCCAACCATCTTTCATCCACTTATTCATTCATCATCCATTCATCCATCATCCATCCACTTATCCATTCATCTATCTATCCATCCACCCATTCATCCATCCATCCATTATAATTCATCCACCCATTCATACATCATCTATCCATCCATTATCCATCCATCATCTATCCAACCATCATTCATTCACCCATTCATCTACCATCTATCCACTATCCATCATCCATCCATTATCCATTCATCTATCTGTCCATCCATCCACATCTATCCATCATCCTTCCATCCATCTTCCATCCATTTATCCATCCATCCATTCATCATCCATCTATCCATCATTCATCCATCCAACTACCATCGACTTATCCATCCATCATCTGTCTATCCATCCACTTATCCATCCACCCATCTGTCCGTTCTTTATTCCCGACCCCCCCCCCACCCGCCCAACTTCCAAACATTACGTAGAGCAGCTTCAACAAAGTACACACATAAAACAAAACCTTTAAGGTCTAGGCTTAAAAATAAAGTAATTAAAGAAGGGGATTGGAAGTAGAATACTTACTCCCCTAAACCAAAGGAAATTACAGCACAAAATTAGCTCTGGGTTTCCTGATAGCAATGGAAGCATGGAGCTGAGCTTTCATGTTTAATGACAATGACTCTGAGAAGAACTCATCACTCAGTCCTTCAATGGGGACTGACATCACTGTTTTTGGTAGAACATTACACAGAAAGAATACAGACATTCTTCTCTTCCCCTGCCCCGATATGAGCCATGGCATGTTTTTGGGACCCAGTCCTAGAACTTTGCCCAGGAAGGCCCTTCAGGCGACCTCTCAGACAGAGGAGTTATTCTAGTGACCCTTGAAGGGTTCACACCCACGAATGAAAAGGCTTCCCCAGATCCCGTGTGATGGATGGGTGAGTGGGGTGGACAGCTAACGTGAGGAAGTATCATATTCCTAAATGATGAAATGGAGAACGGGGCCTTGAAAAAACAATGAAAGAGACTCCAAGATTAGTTTTTCTCCATTAGACCTGAAACCAAAGGAACTAGTACACATTGCAGCAAGAGAGAGTTCACTTAGACCCAAAGAAGACCCCTCACCCCCTCACTCCTCAGATAGGAGAAGTCTGTCTTGGGTCATGGAGGATGGGACTGGGCTTCAGGCCATTGGACCCAGATCCTCTCTGAGGCCCCTCGCTGACTAGGGGTCTGCACTGTCCTCCCCAGGCCTGCAGCCCCCTCTGGTCTCACGAGTGTGGGAGCTCCTACTACACCACAGGGATGTGTTCAAGAGTCAACTCCAACTTCAGGTTCTCCAAGACCGTGGCCCCAGCTCTCCAAAGTAAGTGGTTTCAAATCTGCAACCTCAAGCTGAGCAGTGGATGGTCCAGAGAGACTTGGGCCCTGAGCACCTCAACCTGTGGCTAGAAAGCAGCATTTGGACTCTAGCCCTGCCCCGCCCCAGCTCTCCGAATGACCTGGAATGTATCACTCCACCTCTCTGGGCCTCTGTGGGAGTCATAATCCTGGCCTCCCTCTCCCAAGTGTGATAGTGAGGAGCAAATGAGCTAAGGTTTCAAAGACAGTCCCGGCCTCAAGGGAGGCTCACTGTAGAAACCCTGGTTATATAGCAGGTTACCTGGTGAGCACATGCAGCAGACAAGCTGTGCACTGCACAATTCTGGGGGAATTGTTCGCTTAGACTACCATGTGAATGGCACCCCCTGATGTTGTACAATGCAGCAGCCCTGTAGATGAAGGAACAGGGAGAACAGAAATCTCCTTGGTAATAGTTCCACCAAACTGGTGCTCCTGGACAGCAGGGAGTTCTGTCCAGTTCGTCCAGAGCCTCATGGAACGTAAAACCTCTTGTTCACTGCCCACCCGCCAAGAAAATCGGGGGAATTACTGCTCAGACCCTGCCTCCCACAAGCCCAGACTTCTTGGCTCTGACCCTCACTGTTTCCTCTGCACTAAATACCATCACCCAAGTGGCTGCTGCCTGTTTTATGGAGGGTTCGGGAATTAGCACCTCTGGCTTGCCGGCAGCTGCCCTCCAGACAACAGGGCCCAGTCAGTGGGGCCTGGGGAAGGGAGTAGGAGGAAGCATCAATCCAGTAGGGGCAGAAAGGTGGTCCTCCTGAGGGACAAGGAGACGTGGATTCTATTCACACAAAATGACAGAGGAAATGGCAGAGCCACAGCACAGGAGGGGGCCTGAGGTCAGGATACGTGAGGGGTCCACTGGGAAATGTCACCACCTCTAGAGCTAGTCCCTCCAGGCCAAGATGTGACCATCCTACGGTCCCTGAACCTCATGTGGTGGAGGCCTCCTCATCTGGCTGACCAGCAGCTTTGCTCTGAAGCTTATCAAATGCAGATTCCAGGGCACCCCCATGTAGGTCCTAATTCAGTAGGAGTATGTGCATGTGTGTGTGCATGCGTGCATGTGAGTGTGTGTGTTTTTAAGCTCCCCAAAGGAGTGTTCAGTCATGTTTAGGAACCATAGCCCTCAAGCCAGTTTGTTCCCAAGGTGTCTTAAAAAGAAAAATTTGAAATTGTAATAAAGAAATCAGCAATAATAAATACATTCTAATAATAAAGCTGGCTTAAAAATAAAAATAAAAATAACCAGTTAAAAGATTATGAACTCCTCCAAATCAAGGCATTTCTGTCTTGGTCACCCCCACTGCCGCCTGCACCATGCAGAGCTCCAGCACATAGCAGGCGCTCAGTCCACGTGTGTAGAGCCGAACTAAACCAGAATTGTATGAGGCTCTGCCAGGCCAGAAGTGTCAGGTCATCACATGCCGTACACAGTATGCAGATGGGACAAGAAGTAGCGGAGCATTCAAGTTGCCCAAATGCTTCTAAAATGCTCTGCTAAACACAAAGCCTGCAACAGGCGTCCCAACCCAAAGCCACCCCCACCTTCCTCTGTCTGCTCAGCACTGACTTCGACATAGTGCCTCTTCGAAATGCAAGAGTTACTGGAACAGTTAACACACAAAAGGTTCATGCAGCATTGTTATAAAGTAGATTTTATAACAGTATAAAAACTCACCAATAAAAATGAGCAGATGCCCAGACGCAGAGTGTATGCAATATTTCAAAGTAACTCCAACAGCTGACAAACAGAAATAAATTACTTAGATTTTAAAAGAGGAGGGGTTTTTTTTACGTTTGTTATGGCCAATGTTTTGTTAATTTTCTTTGATGATTTTCATCATTCCTTTTAATTTAGTTTTTTTGTTTATTTGTTTGTTTTGTTTTGTTTTTGAGGCAGAGTCTCACTCTGTCACCCAGGCTGGAGTGTAGTGGCCCGATCTTGACTCACTGCAACCTCTGCCTCCTGGGTTCAAGCAATTCTCATGTTTCAGACTCCTGAGTAGCTGGGATTACAGGTGTGCATCTTGACTCCTGGCTAATTTTTGTGTTATTAGTAGAGAAGGGGTTTTGCCATGCTGGCCAGGCTGGTCTCGAACTCCTGACCTCAGGTGATCTACCCTCTTCGGACTCCCAAAGTGCTAGGATTACAGGTGTGAGCCACCACTCCCAGCCTAATTTAGTATTAATATTACAAGAGCATGAAGCAACCTTTATATTCAGAGGCAGAGATAATGGCATGAGAGCTTGAACTGATGATATCAGTACCATATTAACTCAGTGGTTTCCTTAAAAAAAAAAAAAAAAGTGAAACCATGATCAGCTCAGATTTACCGAGCATTTGCTTTGTGCTTGGCCCTTTAGAAGCATCTTCTCGTGAATTTTTCTAGGCAACTCTTTACTATCATTGTGCCTGTTTTACAGAAGAGAAAACTGAGGCTGAGTGGTTTCGTGACTGGCCCTAGGTCACACAGCTAAGGAGTGCCAAAGCCAGGAGTCAGTGTGATGCCACATCCCACATTTCTAGCCATGACATCATATTTCCCTCCTAAAAGAAGAAATCCATTCATTAGGGCTGTGAGTGGTAAATGCCGCCTGCTCATCACAGCAAAAAAAACGATAACAAGGTACTGATTTGAGCAGTGCTGGCTGCCACGGAAGCATTGGCCAATTGGTAGTGGTCAGTCCCTGATTAGGAATAGAAGTGATCAGGCTTAATTTAAGCTTTGTTCAAACAGCCAGCAGAGTTGTGGGACATAGCCAGGACTTACTGGGCTCATTCACGTTGCCCAGATAAATGTCCAGCCCAGGGACAGCTTCCCAGCCCAGGGAATCACACACATGGAGCAGAGTCATTCATTTGTCCTTTGAACAATCGTCCAGAGTATCAGAGACTCGCAGACACTGCTCCTTGGGTAGCCATAACCATGTCCCCACTTCCCAGGGTGCCAGACCTACATGGACATCGTCATTGTCCTGGATGGCTCCAACAGCATCTACCCCTGGGTGGAGGTTCAGCACTTCCTCATCAACATCCTGAAGAAGTTTTACATCGGCCCAGGGCAGATCCAGGTGAGCATCTCTTGGGCCCTCTTCTGAACAGGGCCACCCAAACCGATGGCAGGTGCTGCCTTAGGTCTAGGCGAGATCTGTGTGTGCACAAAGGAGGTGTAGGTAAGAGGACAGAGGTAGTAGGGCCAGCCGGCACCAGGGCGCTGCAGCTCAGGACACTCTTCTCCAGTGTAGCACATCAAATGACAGTTTGGGGGAGGGCTCATTCACGGGTCAGACACAACACACCACCTATGAAGACTTAGACAAGTTAAAAAGTGAGAAAGAAGGTGGGAATGGTTGAGTGGATGCTAGAGCCCTGTTGAGTGAGGCACAGGGGAGAATTAGACATATAGATTGTGGAGGGAAGATGGCAGGAGAGGAGGTAAGGGCTGCTAGGCTCATATATCTGAAATGCTGCCTGGCTAAAGCAGAGGTAGATTCATTCCCTTTTATTCTGCCTGAGTGAGGACTAATGACTAGAAGTTATTAGATGGCAGATTTCAAGTCAATCTAAGAAATTATTTGTAACAATTAGGGCTGTTCAAAAGGGACTGGACTTTCTCATGAAGTAATGAGTTCCCCACCACCAGAAGATCATCCTTTAGGGTATCATGGGTGAAAATCCAGCATTAGAAGGGCACGTGTGCCAAATAAACTCTGTGGGCTCATCCAATAGGAATGTTTCATCGTTCTATTCCTACCATAGGTCTTGAAGCTTTTTGTTTATTTTGAAGCTATTGATATTGTCATTATTTTATCATCCACGGGGACAAAAGAACCTCTTCTCTAACAAGTTTTAAGGAACCTCAGTTTTGGAGTTTGGTAAACACTGTGACCTTCCACCCACACTGTTCGTAATATTTTGTACTTAGATTCTCTGCTCCGCTTTTGTTTTCCTAAGAAAGAAGCATAATTGTTGGGCCTTTCTTTCAATCACAAAGTCTCCATTCTCTATATGCACCCCTTCTTGTGCCATCAAGCTGTCCATTCATTCCCAGAACTTTGCAGAACCTACTTCCCTTTGGCTGTGGTTACTTTCTTGCAAAGGTCCTCAGCCCTCCTGCCTCCTGAATTATCACACAGAAACTCCCGGGGATCCTCACTCTCAAATTCTAAGTTTCAGGGGATCAAAATGTTCTGTTGCCCTTTCCTCTACCTTGCAGGTTGGAGTTGTGCAGTATGGAGAAGATGTGGTGCATGAGTTTCACCTCAATGACTACAGGTCTGTAAAAGATGTGGTGGAAGCTGCCAGCCACATTGAGCAGAGAGGAGGAACAGAGACCCGGACAGCATTTGGCATCGAATTTGCACGGTAAAAAAAAAAGTAGAAGAATTATAGTTATCTATTGCCATGTAACACACTACCACAAAATTTAGTACCTTGAGACAATAATTTCTTAATTCCTCAAAATTCTGGGGTTTGGCTGGGCTCAGCTGGTTGGTTTTCTCTTGGGTCCTCTCAGGTGGTTGCAGTCTGGTGTCACCTGGATCTGTTGTCATCTGAAGGTTCTCACGTGACTGGCAGTTGTTGCTGGCTGTTGGCTGAGAGCTCAGCTGGGACTGGTAACCTGAGCACCCACATGTGGCCATGTGGCTTGGTTTCCTTGTGGCATGGCAACTGGAGTTTTAGAGAGAGCATCCCAAGAGTGAGCTTTCCAAGAGACCCAGGCAGGACCTGGGAGACTGCCTGTAACTTGGTCTCGAAGTCCCAGAATATGACTTCTGCCACATCCTATTAGTTGGGCAAGTGACTGAGCCTAGCCCAGATTCAAGGGGAAGGGAATTTGGTTCTGTCTTGATGGATGAATAGTGAGGTCATTTTGCAAAAGAGCATTTAGGATGGGGGATATTGTTGCAGCCAACTTTGAAAAATAGCTTCTGCCACAGACACTCTATAAGAAGTAGGTTCTGTGAGGGTGGGGTCTTCTTATGGAGAGTTAGTCATCAATGGAGTAGAAAGAACGCAGTCAAATCTGACACCTGAGACTGTAGAGTAGTGAGGCTGATTCCTTAAAAATCACACCAGAACTTGGCCAGGCGTGTGGCTCACACCTGTAATCCTAGCACTTTGGGAGGCCGGGGCGGGCAGATTGCCTGAGCTCAGGAGTTTGAGAGCAGCCTGGGCAACATGGTAAAACCCCATCTCTACTAAAATACACACAAAAAAATTAGCCAGGCATGGTGGCATGCATCTGTAGTCCAGCTACTTGGGAAGCTGAGGCAGGAGAATTGCTTAAACCCAGGAGGCAGAGGTTGCAGTGAACCAAGATGGTGCCACTGCACTCCAGCCTGGTGACAGAGCGAGACTCTGCCTCAAAAAAATAAAAAATAAAATAAAATAAAATCACACCAGAACTCACTCATCCAGATAAATGTTATCCCTAGATGTTGTCCGTGCGAAGTCTGCATGCTTATTCCAGTAATGTTGTTGCTCAAAACATGGTGGTCATCCCCCCACTGAAATTAGCCAATTTTAAAGGCAATGCCACAGATCTCTTGAGCCAAGACCTAAACTCATAAGATGACTGTGTCAAAGGCATTTAGATTTTAAATATCTAAATGTTACACCTATAAATACGAGTTCTGCTACATTTGTTGAGACCACAGACCTGTTACCTTATGATCCCACCTTATGTAGGGTTAGCTGATGTGTTTTTAAAAAATCCACAATGTAAGAGCTATTGAGGCCAGGTGCAGTGGCTCAGAGCTGTAATCCCAGCAGTTTGGGAGGCTGAGGTGGGAGGATTA
This sequence comes from Theropithecus gelada, assembly GCF_003255815.1. Lineage (NCBI taxonomy): Eukaryota > Metazoa > Chordata > Mammalia > Primates > Cercopithecidae > Theropithecus > Theropithecus gelada. The sequence goes on along the minus strand of NC_037674.1, from coordinate 43,968,920 downwards.
CTTGAGCCCATAAGTTTGAGACCAGCCTAGGCAAAACCATGAGACCTCGTCTCTACTAAAAAAATACAAAAATTAGCCAGGCATGGTGGTGCATGCTTGTAGTCCTAACTATTCAGGAGGCTGAAGTGGGAGAATCACTTGAGCCCAGGAAGCAAAGGCTACAGTGAGCCAAGATCACACCACTGCACTCCACCTAGGCAACCGAGCCAGACCCTATCTCAAAAAAAAAAAAAGAAAGAAAAGAAAAAAAGAACTATTCAGTAGTATCGTGATTTCATGTGCTCAAAAGATTAAGATTTTTCCAACTTCATAACTCTTTACAATTAAGTCATTGCTAAACTAGCGTGTTTCTGTTTGCTCATAAAACTCACTCAAGCTTTTCCTAAAGGAGCATTTCTCCATGTGAAGGTGGCTCTCTTATTCATCCTCACAAGGAATGGTCCATTTTTCTGCTTTTGTTTTGCCTTCTTCGGGGTGAGACCTGAGACTCCAGCAGGCCCTTGTGAAATGACTGGGGCAAGGAAGGCAGCCCATAACCACCAGCACTCACTTTCTCAGTGTGAAGCTAACTGACTCATACAGGAATAAAACCCACTATTTGGACCTGACTTTACAACTCACCAACCTCAGGTCAATTATTTGTGTGTGACTCACCAGGTAGTTTGAACCATCCCTGACTCATGAGCACTGCTGAGGTTGCAATCTTCACCTCAAATGAAGGTCGAAATTCTGATCTTCCCAACTTGCCAAATTCAAGTCCCAAACTACAGCTGGTGCCTTTTAAGGTGAAAGGTTTTCTGTCCTCACTCAGTTTATTCTTAATGCATTTCTTTTTCCTACGCTCCTTTCGAAAGGGCAAAGATTCAGGCCATGAACATGAGGGCTTATAAAGATATCGATAACCTGTGGGTCCTGGCTGTGGCAGCTCACAGTCTGATGGGAGGGCTGTGACAAGTGTTCACCCTAACCCTGACTCAGTGAGGATGAGAGAGGGAGAGGCCCCCATGGAGGGGCCAAGGAGAGCTGCCAGGAGGAGGTGGCACTGCACCTGTCCTGGGAAGACCCTGGGATTCCAACAAAAACAGGTGAACAGAAGATGTGCCACACAAGACATTCCACCCTGATGCCAGCAGAGGAGAGGGAAAGTCAAGGAACATTTGCATTCATAGATGCACTCCTCTTGACCCGCAGCAAGGGGTTCATGTTGGTGGGAAGTGAGCCATGTAAAGATGGTGAGAGTGATGATGTTGTAGTTAAAACCAGCATGGGTGGCCATAGCAGGTTCTTGAGTAGTAGAGTGTAATCACCAGATATACACGTTAAGAAAACGAGCCTGGCAGCTATGTACAGCAGGGAAGTGGAGAGGGCCCCTGAACAACGTGGTGTGATTCTACCTTTGGCCACATAACACTTTATTGAGCATCTACTATGTGCCTCTCACTATTTTAGGCACCAGGGCTAGATCAGTGAACAACATAGGTACAAATACTGTGCCCTCGTGAGCCGACATTCTAGAGAGAGAGGCAGACCATAAACAAATAAATAAATAACATAGCATAGTAGAAGGAGATGAAAGTTATGGGGAGAATGAAGTGTGGTAGGGGGAGTGGAGCAGTTGCAGAGGGCAGGTACAGAATCAGCATGAACAGGGCGGTGAGGAAAGGCTTCCCTGACAGATGACCTTTGACTGGAGATTTGAAAGGAGTTAAGGGAGTTGTTGGCAAGAAGATGGCTGGGAGGGAACAGCTCAAAGGTTTGGTGTGCCTTGAGGACTCCAGACCATCGAAGAGTCCAGTGTAGGTGGGGGTGAGTAAGCAGGACCAGAGGCTAAGAGAGGAAATGGGCCAGATTTCAGAGGGCTTAGGGAGCCGTTGTCAGAACCTGGGCTTTCCCCGAGAGAAAGAGGAACCTGTGCAGGTTTTGAGCAGAAACAAGTTATGACGTGGCCTCAATCTCCATGGGCCACTCTGGTTTCTAGGCCCATGGAGCCTGTTGTTAGTATACAGCTCTCACTGCACTCAAGGAATGTATAATCTAATTTACAAACGAACAAATCCAAGTCCCTTTCCCAGTGCAAAATCACAATTTAAAATCTGATGATTCATGCTGATATTCACACGATTACAGATTCATATGACATTCACACTATTCCACTCTATGGAAATATGATCCTGACATTTTTCTTGGCTCCATATATAATAAAACATGTTTTGCTCCTGCCATGCTTTTTTGCAGGGCGTTTTATTCCTGGGCCTGGCCCTTCCATGCAGTCACAGAAGCATCTAGAATCTCCCTGGAAAGAATAGCAGAGTTCTCCTGCTACTGGGTTGAGCTTGAGCTCAAAATCTGCTCTCGTCATGTGGCACATGCTTCTGCAGGCTTCAGTCCACAGCACATACTAAAATTAGTGGGTTTTTTAAGGCAACATATCCAGCATATTGGAGCACTGCTAAGAGAATGGCGGATGTTTTTTCTCTTTGCTGGTAGTTTGAAGATGTTCTAAACTAATTTATTTCAGCTTTTGCAAATTCCTCAACTCCTAAATCATATGCATCCGTTCCTCAGTGTGCTACGTAGGAAGAGATACCCGCGATACCAAAGCCATGTGGCTCTTTAACCTGTCACTACAGAGCTTAAATCTGTGGCCTGTCCTGCCTTGCTGTGGGTCAGACTCATGAGGAATAACCTCAGAGTCTGAGAGTTTAACATTTATTTTTAGATCCTTATTGGCAAATTATAACTTCTGGGCCAGACTCCTCAGTGAGACCATGTCTATACCCCTCAGAACCTCATGGTCTAAAGGAAGGCAGGCCACAGGGACACTAAAAGCCAATGGTGATTTGGGAGCCAGTTTTTCACACTTCGTAGCCCGATGGCCCGCTACAAGAGCCTGTCTGCCAGGTTGACGGTCGAGGTGCCAGCCCTGCTGTCCCCTGGGCTGGATTGCCTGATAGGTGGGCTGAGCTCATGCTCCAGATACTGAAAACAAAATAAAAAGTGAGAAAGAGAAATATTTGTCATGGATTTGATATTTAATGTTTCCCAAAATAGAATCAAAGCAATCCTTGTGAGGAAGCCAGAGCTCTGTCAGGCCTCATCGCACGTATTTTATGGGTCAGTGTTGTCTGGATGCCGAGTCACCCTGGCACATCCTGTTTTCAGTACGAAGGAAAGTGAGTCTCAGCTCTGGATGCTCACCAGAATGTTATAAAATACTGGTGCCAGCCCGGCACGGTGGCTCACAGCTGTAATCCCAGCACTTTGGGAGGCAGAGGCAGGCGGATCACTTGAGGCCAGGAGTTCGAGACCAGACTGGCCAACATGGCAAAACCCCATCTCTATTAAAAATACAAAAATTAGCCAAGCGTGGTGGCACAGGCCTCTAATCCCAGCTACTTAGGAGACTGAGGCACGAGAATCGCTTGAACCTGGGAGGAAGAGGTTGCAGTGAGCTGAGATTGTGCCACTGCACTCTAGCCTGGGCAACAGAGGGAGACTCTGTCTCAATTAAAAATAAGTAAACAAATTAAAATACTAATATCCAGGCCACCATCCCAGAGATTCCAATTTCAGGGGTCTGGCTGAGGCCGGGGCATCAACAGTTTTTGTTTGTTTGTCTGTTTGTTTGTTTGTTTTGAGACAGAGTCTTACTGTCACCCAGGCTGGAGTGCAGTAGCGTGATCTCGGCTCACTGCAACCTCCGCCTCCCGGGTTCAAGCAATTTTAATCCTCAGCCTCCCGAGTAGTTGGGATTACAGGCGCATGCCAACACACCCGGCTAAGTTTTGTATTTCTAGTAGAGGCAGGGTTTTGCCATGTTAGTCAGGCTAGTCTCGAACTCCCGACCTCAGATCATCCGCTCACCTTGGGCTCCCAAAGTGCTAGGATTACAGGCGTGAGCAACCACACCTGGCCAACGGGTTTTAAAGGCTCGCTCCACAAGATGCCAGTGAGCAGCTGGGAGTTGTGAACCACTGACTTAATGCCTCTAAAGGTTGTCACCTGCCCTGAACTCCCCTCCCAGGTCCACCTCATCCCTTTGGCCTGCCCAAAACAGCAAGGTCAGGACTCCAAAGGAGCTTTTCAACATTTCATTTAAAGACAACAGATCTAAGAACCTTCTGAGCAGCTGGTGAAAGAGTAGCTGTGGCCATCTCAATCCAGCTACTTTTTTGGTTCGAGGTCCTGGCACCTGTTGGGTTGCCCAAGGGGCACTTAGTCCTGGTTTCTGTGGCCGCCCCTCTGCAGGAGCATCAGGGGCTGCCCCAATCCCACTTCTTTCTCATGACCCTGCCCCTGCGCTTGGCTTCCAGCTCAGAGGCTTTCCAGAAGGGCGGAAGGAAAGGGGCCAAGAAAGTGATGATTGTCATCACAGATGGAGAGTCCCACGACAGCCCAGACCTGGAGAAGGTGATCCAGCAAAGCGAGAGAGACAACGTAACAAGATATGCGGTGGCCGTAAGTCCTGGCCCGCCCAAGGGCTGCTGATGGTCTCTTAGAGGCTTTGCCATCAAATCCCCGGGGACTTCAAGGGACTAGTTCCAGGCAGTATCACAAGTGTCCAGGCCCTCAAAAGAGCCTCCCATTTCATCTTCTAAACAACAAGTTGAGAATATTTCTGCACTGCTCTGGCCTATCCACAAAAGCCGTGGGTTTGGGTTGCCCCGCTATCCATTGCCAGGGAGGGTCTGGAACCTCAGAAAACTAGAACACACCTCCAAACCTCCCAGCTCCCAGACCCTAGCTTAGCACAAAGGCTTTATCTTGTCCCTAAAAGAAAGTCCATTCTGCACGCAAATGGCATCACGAGGAACTCTCATGGCTGCTGGCCCTGGCTCCAGCCCACCCTGGGGTCCCCAGGGTCTAGGCCGTGTGGTGTATGGGAAAGTCTGTGCTATGTTCTGGTTTGTGGTTCCTGCCCCTGTTCCCTGGCAGGTCCTGGGCTACTACAACCGCAGGGGCATCAATCCAGAAACTTTTCTAAATGAAATCAAATACATCGCCAGTGACCCCGATGACAAGCACTTCTTCAATGTCACTGATGAGGCTGCCTTGAAGGACATTGTCGATGCCCTGGGGGACAGAATCTTCAGCCTGGAAGGTGAGCAATGCATACTAAGAGGGGATCCACTCTCTCCTGGGCTTATATCAGGTAAACTCCACAGAGCACAACCCAATCCCATAAAATGGAATGGCTTAGCAAAAGTCTTCCATAAAAATAAATGCCAGGCCAGGTGTGGTGACTCACGCCTGTAATCCCAGCACTTTGGGAGGACAAGGTGAGTGAATTGCTTCAGTTCAGGAGTTCAAGACCAGCTTGAGCAACAAGGCAAAACCTCATCTCTTCAAAAAAAATTTACAAAAATTAGCTAGGTGTGGTGGTGTGTGCCTGTAGTCCTAGCTACTTGGGAAGCTGAGGTGGGAGGATCACTTGAGCCTGGGAGGTTGAGGTTGCAGTGAGCTGAGATCATGCCACTGCACTCCAGCCTGGGCAACAGAGCCAGACCCTGTCCCCAAAAATAAATAAGTCATAAATTCCAACAACTGAGTATTACTCCGTGCCGGACGTGAGGCTGTGCGTTTTATGAACAATGCTGAAACGTTACTTTGCTAATGCTGTCATTTTTACCGCTGGGAGAACTGAAACTCAAAGGAGTTCAGTGACCTGCCAAAGATCTCACAGCTTAGGACGGTGGTGGGCTTTGAACTAGGTTGCCGAATTTCACAAAAATAAAATACAGTGGGTGTGGTAGGCTTAGGTTAAAACTTATTTGTTGCCTGAAATTCAGTTTTAATTGGGCATCCTATGTTGCATCAGGCAACCCTAGCTTGTACCTAGCAGAGTCTGACTCCATATCCTGAAACCCTTAATCCCTATATGCCAACTGCTTCCACTCCACCAAAAGCATTTTTTATTTTTGGCAGAGTCCTTCAGATTGCCTCTCTCCTCATGATTTAAGCTCCATTTTTGATTTGATTTGCACGAATTTCATTTCCACCATTGCTATAGTGGGCCCTTCCAATATCGGGCTTTGGGCATATGGGAGGATTATAAAAAGAAATAGAAGGCCATGTAAAGCCTGAGAAGTCTGCAGTGCATTGGAAATGACAAGCCACAGACACATGAAAAGAGACTAAAATGGCCCTCATAAACAAGGGCAGATGAATATAAAGTATGGACGTGAGCTTTGACACCCACTCCAGAACTCAAATATCCAAATCTGTGTATTTCTCCTCAAAATGGTCACCTTGGATGATGAGAACATTGGTTCCAATGATGTGTTCAGGGAGCCCCTCCGTGGGGAGAGGCTTTCAGCACTCATGGGATTTCTTACGCAAATCTGCAGTGGCGACAGACCTCCCTCTGAGGGTGGATTTGATGTTTGAGGTCCATCCAAAGGCATCTGGAACCAAAGCTAGTGAATAAAAGGAATGAACAAAGTGGGAAATTCCATTTCTTGCCAAAAACGTACACTATTTCTGTGCACTTTTGCTTGCTTTCCCCCCAATTTTAGCAGTCTTACAGTATGCCCTGTAATATAATTTGCCCCGAGCCCTTTTCAGAAGTAATTGGGCTACCAGTAACAACCCACATGGGCACCTGGAAGGTGTGTGGTGCTCCCCACCGCACAGAGTGCTGGGGAGGGCTGAGGAGGCTGGCACCCTACTGGCCTCAGCTTCAGAGCCCCCCTTGAAAGAGAGCCCCACCTCCTAATGATGCCCCAAGGAAGCAGGAGCTGTGGGTTGAGCGGCAGCTCTGTCTGGAGCTAAGTGATTGGGCATGGAGCTGACATCTCTCTGTCATTCTGTTGTAGGCACCAACAAGAACGAGACCTCCTTTGGGCTGGAGATGTCACAGACAGGCTTTTCCTCGCACGTGGTGGAGGTATGTGGTGGAGGTCCCCGCAGAGAGCCCCGCCTCTGTCTCTCAGGGCATGCACTTTCTCCCTTTCTAGCTCTCTAGATCTGCCATCCACCTTCACAGATGGGCTGGCTCCTCCCGCTTTCTCTCTTTCTTAGGGTCTCTCGGCCTCCCATCTTCTGTGGGCTGGAAGAGGGGAATCGAGGTCTTCCACCTATTTATATCGTCTTAAGCCCTCTTTAGAAGTGAATGGACTACAGTTAATAATCCCATAATTTCACCTGTGAGGTGCGGGGTGCACCTTCCCATTCAGTCCAGAGAGCCTTGTGCAAAATCTAGGGCAGGTGGCAAAGCCAATGGCACGTGCCTCGGATAGTTCCAGTGCCCGAGGAGGCCTGCACACGCCAGGGCGTGTCCCCATGTCAGTGTTGGGAGGGTATCCAGATGTTCCAGCTGTGCTCTGGCAGGTGACTCACAGGCACCCCCACTGTGCGGGTGCTGCGTCAGATTGCAGAGGTCCTGCGGGAGGGCTGGCCCACAGAGAGAGGGGTGTGGTGTCACAAGCAACATGTGACAGCTGGGGCTCTGCATCACTCCCCCCTCTGTGTGCTTGTGTGCTTCACCTGGTGCTGCTTCATTAGAAGGGGCTGGAGCCTCCCAGGATTGCAAGGGGTACAGAAGAATCCATGTCTGTGAATATGCTTAATGTACTGTAGAGTCCTGCCCAGAATTGCCACGTGGGAAAACATACCAACTACGTCTGTCAGTATCGATACGTGCTCCCATGGCTGTGCTTTGCACAGCCAGGTGCATGTGTGTGCATGTGCGTGTGTGCGTGTGTGTGTTCTGCCTGGGCTGGCACCGTGAGAGTGTACTTATTCCTCCTAATTTACCAGAGAAGGCCCGTTAGTGCATCCTAGTTATATGTCATTGTCATCCTCCCGTTGCCCTCTCCTAACTCCTCAGTGAGGCGGATAGGGCAGGACTCCTTGTTCCTAGTTTACACATAAAGAATTGGAGGCATGAGAAGGTTAAGTGACCTGCTGGAGTAAAATTTGTGAGAAAAATATTAGTCTCATGCTCTTTCCTCTAGACCAAGCAGCTGTTCCGTGAGAGGGAATCTCCGGGGGTCTGAGTCAGAACTTCCAAACTGGAGGGGAGGGGGACATATGCCTGACATGCAGCCGGCAGATGGACGGACATGCCACTCACACTCAGACTTTTCTGAGCTGCATCTGGACAGTTTCATGCCCACTGTCTTGAGTAACAGCAAGATGTAAATGTAGCTGCCCTGTCCTAATAACAGCCCTGTTACATGTGCACAGCGGTTTAAACCTTCCCAGGAAATTCCTGCACCTCATTTCATGCAAGAACAGCCCTACAAGGATGGCAGGTGATGATAGTTATCCTGTTTTAGGTGGTTGGATCAGCCACTCTTTTCAGTGCCTTCTCTGTGCTGGGTCCCGAGCCTGATGCCAGGAGAATCAGAGGCGGGAGTCCTGCCCTCAAGGTGCTCAGAGTCCCAGGGTAAAGAGCCCAGCACAGAGAGGTGAGAGCATCCACTCACATGGAGGCCGGCAGAGTCACGTGCTCTGGCAGGACCAGTCCTGGTCTCCAGACTCTGAGGTCAGAGCTGATTAGAGAATGCAACAAGGAAATGCAATTTAATTAAATCTAACAAGCATTTGTTAAATGCCACTAAAGTGCCAAAAGGACCCAGAAATGATTCTTGCCACCAGGAGTCAACTTGCAAACAATCCTGAATGGCATTTCTTAGCTTTGAGAGTAGGATGAAAGAAACTATAGATGCCTCCTAGGTAAAAGTGTACAACACCTGAAGGCCCCCCATCCGAAGATCCCCTGTGAAGACCCCCTGTTCAATGCGGGGAATGGGGGAGACATGGTCATGCCTAATGTTAACCAAAGCAATGTGATCAGGGTAGTACAGAAGGAAGGGCCTCTGCTCAAAGAAGGGATGGTCAGGGAAAGATCCGGGAGGGCTTGGCACTCGAGCAGCCCCTAAAGGACACAGGTTTCAGCAGTCCAGGGTAGCAGTAAGCAGGAGAATAGAGAGCATTGTGGACACACACTGAGTGACATTCTGGCACAGCTCAGAGGTCAGCCCTGGTGTTGGGGACAGAAGAGAAAATGAATGTCCCAATGTTTCCTTTGTCCATTCTACAGACATTTTTTTAGTATCTTCATGTGTGTCAGGCTCTGTACCAGGTACATTAAAGAAACATTTTAGCTGACAGCCGTTCATAGCCTAGCTGGGGAGAAAAACTCTTAAATAATAAGTTCACTGTCCTGCTTCTAAAATCATGATCTGTGTATGTCTAGGAATCGCGGAATCTAAAAAGAAGAGGACATTAAGATGGGCTTCAGGGACTCAGGGAAGCTTGAGCGGAGCCTTGAAAGGGGCCCAAGCAATTCAGTGTTGAGCAAGGTGATCCTTGCAGGATCAACAGGTTCCCCAGCTTCCAGAGTGGGGAGACCCAGGAGCTCACAGCCCCAGCACGTGACTTCGGTCAAGTCAAGGTCATGACTGTCATGTGCAAGCCCTTGCACACATGCTCAACTTCTCTGTTCCCCAGGCAGAGGGGCCCAGCTTGCCTCTCCCATATACCCTAGTTCTTCCATCACCCCTGACATTTTCATCTAATTGGACTTTAAAAGAGATGACGATCACATTTGAATCTGAGACTCTTTAGTATTAAAAACGAAAGCAAAAAAACCTTTCAAATGCACAGGAATGGTGCAAGCATGATGGGCTGACTGGCGCTGTGACTGGCCACTGGGTGGCTATTTTAGAGCACAGAGGTCTTTCAGTGCCAGGCCGCTGATGCCACCATGATTGGCCACAGCCATCCTGTCCCCAGGAGTCCAGCTCCTCAGCTCTGAGGGTCAGTTAGGCCTCCCTGGGGATCAGGGAGCAATGTGTGTGTCCACAATGCTATTGGGTCCAGTCTTTCCACTTTGCCCTGAGTATGTCTGTCTCCCAGGCAAGCCCCCAGGCTTCCTCCCTGCCAGAAGTGCCACAGATGGTCTCAAACAGCTGCTGCCCAAAAAGATACTGAAGGAGCCTGAGGCTTCCCCGGGTCTATTTAGTTCTGGTAGAAGGAGAGATCGCTAGCAGAATGTTCTCAGATGGCAGAAGAAAGGCCTGGCTCCTCCTTTCTTGGTTTGCTGCTGTCTTCATGAGCAAGGAAATCAGTCTTTGAATTAGCAAAGGTAAAAGCAACAGGACAGAGAAAGGACCGGAGCCCAGGGTAGAGGGGAGACCCCAAGACATCAACTGACACCCACAGAGTCCAAGTCCCCAAAACATTACATTCCAGGCTGAAGGCAAAACGTCCGAGTCATTGGGAAAACCCGCGGAGCTGGAAACTCTAGTCTTGATTTACAGAAAGGGGAAAGAAAGTATTCCAAAAATTACCATCAGGAAGGCTAGCTGTGGATCCCTGGTCAACCTTTAGAACAGATTTTTAAGCTAACGCTTCCATTAGCATTTGGAAATGAACGCAAAAGTCACTAAGAGCCTGAGTGGCTTCCATTAGTGCTGGCTGTCTGCTGAGGTAGTGAACTACCTGTCAAGCTGGGTAATCAAGCAGGAGCTGCAGGAATCTGCCAGAAAGCTGGGAGAAGGGATTCACACCTCTAGAGGGGGACTAGACTCTAAGACTCTGTAATCCCACAGGACTTGAGGGGAAGATGCAGAGGGAGAGAGAGGACTACAAATAATTGATGCGCATGGGTGACGGTGTGCAGGGGACCCCTCCCACACAGGGCTCAGCTGGAGGGATTTCGCATCCGCCTTCCTACACTAGAATCCTAACTCTGCCCTAACTCCAAAAGTTTACAGAGGGAAGCAGTTTTATCAGGGTAGATCTTGTCTACACAAAAACCTTGGTGACTCACCCGAGATGGGAAGAGATCCTTTTTCTCTTGTACCTAAAGGGGAGGTCACTGACCCTGCACATGATGATCTAACAGGGCCAGAGCTCGGTTCTGTTTTGAAACAGGTTCAGTCCAGCTGAGCCCTGTGTGGGAGGGGTCCTCTGCACACCGTCACTCATGCGCATCAATTATTTGCAGTCATCTTTCTCCTTCCACATCTTCCCCTCAAGGCCCATGGGATTACAGAGTCTTAGAGTCTAGTCCCCGTCTGGAGGTATAAGCATTCCCAGTTGAGCTACCCCAGCCACCCTCCTGCCTCTTCAGCCCATGCTCATCCCACAGGCCCTCCTGGGATTGAGATCTAGACAATGAAGGGTATTGGCTATTTGCTAAGGTTCTTAGTGACTGAAGCTTTAGATGTGTAATCTTCCCTAAGGGTTTCGCATTTGAACTGGTTTTGCGTATCTGATTCAGCAAAAAATGAGATAGACTGATGAATAATGGTGAATTGAGGGGTTGACCTGTGGAAGTTGTAAACCCCTCCTGTCCCCCCTAGACCTAAACAATAGACTCCTCCACCTGGGCGGGCCGTCAAGATGGTCTCCTGGCCCTCTCCCCAGCAGTCCAGGACACAGCGGCTGAGGTCCTCTGCCACGCTGGTCCCGATGGTTTGCAAGTTGACTCTTGGTAGCAGGAATCATTTCTGGTTCATTCGGATCCTCCTAAGCCTGGCCCCACGTCCTAAGGCTGTGCCCCAGTGCCCACTCCTGGGCCCCTTTCCCGGGGCCTCTGACAGGCGGCAGCCAACTCTCTGATGGGGAATGAGCAGTCAGTGTACTGCGCCCTGGTCCCCACGGCCCCTTCTGCTCACCCTAGCTGCCAGATTCCAGCACTGCACTCGGTGAGGGCCCCTCCTCCACAGAAAGGCAGAGGGCCTGTTTCTGGGCCTTTCCTGCCCACAAGCCTCCTGGCCATTCATCCCTTCCTCGGGCCCACTTCAAGCTTGTTGAAACAAGCCTTCTAAGAGTCCAAGCAATTAGTGAAAACATAATCCACCCTCCAAATGGTGTATGTGCCTTAGAAGGGGCTCTTGGGAACAGAGCCTCACCCCTCTACAGCCACTCTGACTCAGACTCTCGGGAGTTTGGGGAGGAGGACAGCCTCGGTGTCCTTTAGGGGGTCTCCCATCACACCAGCCCACAGCACCACCAGCAACTACCTCCACCTGGCTCCACAGTCTTACCTCCCAAGAGCCAAAAAGAGCTAAAAGGAAGAATTGCTGGCACCTAGTATCCTAATTCCATGACTGCTGGGCAAGAGGGAAGCACTGCCTGGCAGTGTGGGCTCAGAAAAATCATTTGCCCTCTCTGAGCTTGTCTCAGTAAATGTCTGAAGAATATTTGTGAAATCGAAGCAAGGCTTGGAACTGGAAGTGTTCATTTTGAGACATACTAATAAATCAAGTAAGATTTTCTTAAAAGCCTTTTCTAACCCCACTATGCACTCCCACTCCGTCTCAGTTTGTTCACCTGCTCCTGGGACTGCCAAAGTAGCCAGTCCCTGACTCAGTCAGAGCACTTCTCACACGCTACCGCAATGACAAACGTGACTGTGACACCTGATTCTTCGACTCCCGACCACCCAGGAGATGCTTACAGATGGATTCATGAACGAGAAAAGCTACCGTGTCCCAAGTACTCACTGGCTGCCAAGCACCCTGCTAAGAATTAAAAATGCTGATTCTCACAACAGAACTGTTTTACAGCTGAGGAACTCAAGGTTGAGAGAGAGAGACAGAGAGAGAGAGAGAGAGAACAGGGTCACACAGCTAGAAGCTCTGAGCTAGAAGTGGAACTCAGAGGCCTCTGACTCCAGAGCTCCTTCCTGCTCTCACCACCGGGCCAGGGATCCTCCACCTGTGCCCTAGTGACATCAGCCATAAGGGACCATCTTGTGCATTGTAGGATGGTTAGCAGCATCTCTAGCCTCCACCCACTAGACGTCAATAGCACCCCCACCACTACCCCCAGCTGTAACAACCAAATATCACCTAGGGCACAAAACTGCCCCCATTGAGCAGCACTGCCCTAGACCATGCTGCCTTCACTGCCGGGGCTGTGGTCCAACCCTGGCTTAGACACGGACTGACCAGAACACAGAGCTTTGAGAGATATGGTCACACGCCCTGGGAGCATGCAGCTCAGCTGGGAAGGCAAGACTGCCTCAGAGGCCAGGTCAGAGGGCAGCTGAGAGCTGAGCTGGCAGGGTCTGGTGGTGGGAGCTACACACACTGCAGGTGCTAGAGCTACAATGTCCTTTGGGAAGGCACGGTGTGGCCTCGGACCTTCTGACGGCTGCCAAGCCTGCGACCTCATGTCTGCACAGAACGCCAGGAAAATCAGCTTGTGGGGAAGGTCCCCTTGTGCAAGGCCACCCAGGCACACCTTGGTAATATCTGGTGGGAGCTCAGGTGGCCTCAGATGGGAAAGGAGGCTATAAAACAGGAAGCCCGTGCCAAGCCTGCGGAGCGGGGGACACGGTTCTTCCTGGGAATGCCCACTGTTCGTTCGCCAGCTGGGCCCACATGCCTGGCTTCCCCTATTAAGGATTTGGTCCCGTCTCTTCTTTTTCCCCACCCTTCTAGATTTTTCTAAACTCAAAATGTCTGGGCTTCCCCAGCTGGGAAGAGATTGTGACATACTGAGGCTTGCTTTGGTGGCCTTAACCTAATCGCTCCTCACAGTGTCCCCATCCTCAGAAGACTCCCCCTGGCTACAACAAATTCACGCTCAGGAAAGGGTCTCCCACTGCAGCCCCAAGACTGCAGCTGCTGCCAGGGTTAAAACGGGATGAGGTGGGAGACTGTAAGCAATCGTCTGGCCCAGTGTTGCCAAACCCAAAAGTCAGGACGGAATTCCCCAAGCTCCCACAAGGAGAGTCAGTGTGAGGGGTCTCCCTGGCTGAATCCCCGGCCACTGGGCCAAGCCAGCCCTTCTCAGTACATCACAGAGGCTCCCTGTCATCTGCAGAGCCAGAAATTCATCTTCAAAGGCCTGTCCATGAAGCACAGAAGCCTGGTCGGCAGTTACAAACTTGGACTCAGCAGGCAGAGAGAGGGAGGAAAGGAAGGAAGAAAGTCAGACCCCAAATAGTGCGCTGCTCCCTCAGGAGGGTTCAGGTGGAAAATGGAAAGCAGGACCCACAGCAGGCTTTAGGGAAACAGATAGATGTTTTCTTCTCGGCCCTACTCACCTGTCTGGTCAAAGCCCCAGCCCTGCCTCTGACTTGCTGTGTGACCTTGGGCAAGTCCCTTCCCCCTCTGAACCTCAACGGCTCATTTGTCAAGTGCAGATACTGAACATCTGCCCTTCCCTTTCACAGGGCCTCTGGGCCCAAATGGGCAGCCGGGTGAGAAAGTATTCCACAAAGAATAGAGCACACCCCACGTGCAGGAATGTTGGCGGTGACTTTGTGGACAGCGAATATGTGAGTTCCTGGCTCCCGTCCTGGCCCAGACAGACTGTCAGAGCCTCCTAGGCTGAGGCTCGAGCACAGAGTAGGAGGAAGAAGGCTAATTAGAAAGTGCAATGTGAAACATAACCAAGCACATTGACTCTCCCAAGACCGGCTTATTTATAGCTGTAAAAACATTCTGTCTGAACAGTCAGTTCTACCTCTGGAGGGTTAGGATATGTTAACTCTTTGATAAGATCAGCTTGACTCTGTAAAGTGGTGGGAATCTCAAGTTCACCCAGACAGCCAGGCTCAGGGAAGGCTCCATGGGAGACAGTGGTGACTTTACCAGCCTGTGTTTTGAAAGCCCAAAGCTGGGATCCAGACAGTCTGCCCCCACCCCTGTAATCACCAACGTAACCCAAAAGGCAGCCCTTCCCTGCTTCCACCACCTTCCTTGGGCCCCTCATTGTCCCTGGTCATTTTCCTTCCTCTTCCAAGTGCTGGCTGTTTGTCTGCCTGTACCCACTAGTTACGTGGCTTGCTGAAGCAGGGGATCGGGGGTACACAAGAGAGAGGGTGAGTGGACTCAGTCTTCAAGAAAGGGCTATGGGATCAGTAACCTGGAAACTTCCCCTCAAGGAGCCAGAGTTTCCTGTCTTCCTGTCCAAGCATTGCAGCTTCCCTTTGTCCTACAACTGGTGGGTAGAACAAGACCCTCCAAGCCCTGAGAAACAAGCCCAAGCACCAGTGCCTTGGGTGCTGGCTGTCATGAAGGTGGCCCTGGCTTATCTGCCCAGCCTCATGTCAAGGTGCTCCAGCCCCATTGAACAGCATTCAGTTCCTTAGGAACAAAGGCTCTGCACTCTCTCCAGCCTCAGGGCCTCTGCACAGGCTCTTCCTGGCCCTTTTCTCCAGTTCTTCTTTCTTTCTGGTCCTACCTATCTTTCAGGTGCACGGTTAAACATAACAACCTTGAAGACTTTTCCTGACCCCCATCTCAATCTAGATTCAGCCTCACTGTGGTTTTTCTTGATTGCACTGATCACAGTTTGCAACTGTGTGTTTGTTTGAGTATTTTTTTTCGTATCCTCAAGCTCTGTGGTGGGGAGCGGGGGGCGTGGCTGAGGGCGGGGGACAATATCCCTGGCACCAAACCAGTGCCTGGCACAAAGGGGACCTCAGTGAATGTTTGCTGAAGAAACCAAGGAGTAGGATTTACATGCAGGGAAGCAACTCAGACACGGCAAAGAAATACTGAAGAAGGGCAAATGCAGGAGGCCCTTTCCCTCTTTCAATAAATGTCAGAAGGAGTGGACAGTGGCGAGAGGGTCCCTAGAGGGTTTTGAAGCCCAAGGAGGGATGGAGGTTTGGTCCTGGATTTACAGTTTGTTTCTAGAACATTCCTTTTTCCCTAAGTGCCTGTCCTTGGGATCAGTTTGACCCATTTTGTCCTAAGGATGGAAAGGGGCAAAAAAGTCTCCTTGGCTCATTCAAAAGCCAAGAGTCCCAGCCAGAAGTTAGGTTGCTAAATAATGTACCCAGGAGAAGGTGCCTGAGGTGGCTGGCAGGGGCGTCACTGGTCACAGGACCTGATGTGGCTCCTGGCAACAGGCCCATGAGGGCAGGTGCTGATGTGTGTCCCATCCCCAATGCCAGGATGGGGTTCTGCTGGGAGCTGTTGGTGCCTATGACTGGAACGGAGCTGTGCTAAAGGAGACGAGTGCTGGCAAGGTCATTCCTCTCCGTGAGTCCTACCTGAAAGAGTTCCCCGAGGAGCTCAAGAACCATGGCGCATACCTGGGTAAGAGCCCAGAGTGAGGGGAGGCCGGCCGGTGGTGGGCCGGGAGGGCACCCAGGGGCTGCAGAACCCCTAGCCCACACACGAGAGAGGGGCCTGCTGTGTATATTCTGGGCTAATTCAAGCACCCAATTCTGAAGAGCATCCCTGGGGGCATATCCTCTCCACGCTGGTAACCACCACGCCAAGCACCCTGCCCAGCGTATAACAGGCGCTCCATCAATAGGTAGAATAAAGGACAAGCAGTTCCCCGCTCCCTTCAGTGTGTTTCATTTGGTGTTCCTAGACTCTGGGTCAGCTGTTGTTGTGCCTTTAAAGCTTTTGGGGCTGACTAGGGTTCCAGTACACTGAGCCTGCCTTCTGAAGGCAAAACGCAAGTCGAGTGGAATCTGCACTTGTTTTTATTTCTTAATGTTCATAATCAAGGCAGAAGTCGCTGCCCATGAAGCACTTTGGAACTGGATATCTAGAGAAGCGCACATCATTGATGGTGAAGGTCCTGGCAGCGAGGCCTTAGTCTGCTGGGCAAAGTCACCTTCCAGCTCTGCAGGAGCAGTCACCTGGCCATCCCCAGCCATGTCCCATTTGCCAAGGCTTGTTCCTTTCTAAAGGAAGGGCCAGAGGGGAGGGTGGCAAGAGGGGGTTCCCCACTGTCTCTGGGTCTTTCTGAATTTCCGAACCAAGTCGGAAGTCACTCTGTGTGAAGTCACTCTCTGTGAAGTCACTCTTCATTAAGGCTTCCTCGGACCCCACTCCTCCACGAACTTGGGCCACCCAGAGTGGACAGCGAATCTGTCCATGTGTCCGTCTCTCTGGTGCTTCATCCCATCCTGACCTTTGTCCCTCAGCTCTTTAGCCAATACCCTGCCTATGACTCTGCCCACACTGTGGTTACCCTGTTTTCTATCCCCAACCATGGGACCCTCAGCTGACAAAAGGGCAAAATGCTGGAAGCAGGACTGTGCTAGAAAATCCAGAAGTGTAGATCCCTAGAAGTTTCCCAACAGCGCCTGGCCCTAGGACAGCGCCTGGCCCTAGGGCCTGCGGTCCATTTAATTCGCAAGGTGTTAAACCTGAATTGCATAGCACTGCGGTTGATGCTATCAGAGTGCCATGCTAAAGTGCCGTGGTAAGAAGGACACAGCACCTGCCCTCAAGCTGCTTCCTGAGAGACACAGACATGTGCACATATAATTGTAACACAAGTGAGGTGGGAGCTCTGATAAAAGCACAAATAAAGGAGAGAAAGATTGGAGTCCTTGCCTTGGCAAATGCTCAAACACTAGGAAAGATACTGGAAGAACAAAGGCTAGCAACCCTTTAACTAGAAACTAGAATCACTCGTGTTTCATTGTGTTTCCTCCCAAGTGCACAGCACTGCGCTGAAAGTAAGGAAACCAAAGAAAGGGCACAAGATGCAGGTGCTACGAGGCATTAAACAGCAAGACAGATCACATCAGGGTGTCCCAGGGCCCATGAGGTTAGTTCCAAGTGAGTCAGAGTGGTCCAGCGAGCTGGTACACTCAGGACCCACTGTGTAGGAGCTGGCGCCTACACCAGGTCTCCACCGCAGGGGACATTTCAAATAAGTCAAGAAAGGCCAAGCAAAGGAAGAACATGTGGGAAGTGCCAGGTTATTTCAGGACCCAAGAAGTAGATGAGTGTGGCTACAGCAGGGGGGAGAAGTGAGAACATGGAGGAGAGGGCAAGTTAGGATAGGCAGGAGGCCTCGAATGCCAGGTTAAGAGGTTTGAGCTTTTTCATGTTGGCAACAGGGAGCTATTGAACATATCTGAGTGAGAGCACAGCAGGATGAATATCCCCCTGGCCCAGCAGAGCCACCCTGCTTCCCCTCCCGGAAGACCCTGGTGAGGTAGAACTTGGCTGAAGGACACTCATGAGGCCCAGCTGTCATGCCTTAGCCACAGTCACTGCCCTGGGAGTCTTGGGGAGTGCCTTTTCTCCTCCTCCTCCTCCCTCTAGGAGTCATCCAGTGAGAGCAGGGTCTGGGTTCTCTCCCGGGGCAGAGATGCCTGCTGGAAGATTCCTCCTGTGTCCCAAGGGAGAGGAGCACTACAGGGGAAGGAGACCAGGAGGCCGGCTCCCAGCCTCCACTGGGGGTGCAGTATAGATTTCGGGCCATGGCCCTACCTTTTCATCAGGCCTTCAGGGAGGCTGGCCCAGCCTCAGAATGGCCCCTACTGCTGGCCAGAGAGTTGCCTGGGAACCAAAGGTGCTGCCTACAGACAGCTGGAAGGCAGGAAGCTCTGTGAGTTTTGAATGCTGACCCACGCCTGCCCCATAGGACACTTGGCCCCCAGACTGCGTGTCAGTGCCCCCCTTCCAAGCAGGCCCAGAAACTCAAGGCTTACTGAGAATATTTTCAGTAGTGCCCCTGAGGGCTCAGCTCAGAAGAAACCTTTGCTCCACACCACAAGGCTAAGCCCCACCCACCCATATATTTATGGTTGCTCTAAATACATGGCCGTGTTAGCCACCCCTTGTGAGGTGGCTGTCAAGCCTCATTTCCCCAAGTACAGCCTCAAGAGTGAAAACTGTTGTGTCTGGAACCAGGGTGGTTCACCCCCAGGCACTGAGACAGCTCATCTGTACACCCTGTAGCCACTCTGGAAGCAGCCAATGGGACCCAAGTGACAGTGTTACACACACAGATACACATATGCACACGCATATATGTGCACACACACACACACACGTGCATTGCAAGAGACATCTGTTCCCCAGAAACAGCCCAGGAACTGTCAACAAAGTCCAACACCCATTTAAAATCTGGGATCCAAGATTATCTGGCAGAAAGTGGGATTCTGGGATGCCATCGGCTTTCCACACCTGCCGGAGCCCACTTTCAGGAGAGTTGCCTGAAGATGCTGCACATTTGCTTCCTGGGTACTGGGTGGGTGATGAGATTCACAGTGATCAGGCACAGCCATACCGGGAGCAGGGATTGGCAGCCTTTCCCAAAGAGCCCCTGGGGTTCCATGTCTTTCTCTTTGGCATGCTGCACGTATGGGACTGACAGGAGCCTGGGAGCTTCCTCCTTTGAGTCTGCAAAGCTTTGGGGTTGCAAGAATCCCTGAGACCCCATGTGAATATCTGAAGCAGACCAATTCCTTCCACCTTTACGGTTAACACTCTAGTCCTCAGTAGGCCACTCAGCAGGCATTTGTGGTAATAAAGAGGACACTGGTTAGTCCCTAAGAGTGAAGATTGGTGGGGAACCAAAGCGAAGTCTCCCCAATATTAACTGAAGTGAGGCTAGAGTCTGCCCTACTCCCTGCTACCCTCCGCCGTGCTCATGAACTGGTGAAGAAGGGATGTGTGCATTTCAAGTTAGTCTTTTAGCAGCCCCACCTGGCTTCCTTTATTTTCTCCAGTAAGGGCTGGGGTGCAGTGAGTCCTCCCTACCCTCCAAACCCCTCTCCTGGGCCCTGCCTCTTCCAGGCCTCCCCAGCTGCCCCTAGGAATTACAGCCCTGCATGATTGAATCTGCTCAGCTGGTCCTGAACCTACCCCACCTCTGGCCCATCCTCTGGCATGGCCGAGCCATGCACCCAGCCAAGCAAGGCCTGCTGAGGACACGGTGCCAAATATCAGCTTGTTTCCTCCTGTGGCAGGGTACACAGTCACATCGGTCGTGTCCTCCAGGCAGGGGCGGGTATACGTGGCCGGAGCCCCCCGGTTCAACCACACGGGCAAAGTCATCCTGTTCACCATGCACAACAACCGGAGCCTCACCATCCACCAGGCTCTGCGGGGCCAGCAGGTAATGGAGGGGGAGCCTGGGGCAGGGACGGAGGGCAGAGGGGCGGATCAGACAAATGGGAGGGCAGTGAATACAGCATGCCTGGGCCACTGGGTGCTCCGAAGGGCAGTCATGTTCCTCCAGCCACCTTCATGCTGCCAGGAGTGGCAGGAGTGTGCATCCACCCACAGAAGGCCCCATGGGTCCTCTAGGATGCCAGCTGCTTCCCTTTTCCTGGAATGGAAGCAATGAGGAATGGGAAGGCTGCCAGTGCCACTGCCCCACAGGGAGGTGATTGGCAACCAGACTGTGCTGCTAAGAGTCCTGTGTTGGACAGTGATGAATGCAAATCAGAAAGCTATGATAAGAGTCATTGGTGGTGAAAACGGGGCTCCAATCCAAGTCACTTCCAGCGCAGAGGAAAACTGGGCTCCTGGGAAGCAATGTGGCTTTTCCAGGGTTCTATGGTGAATTCATGACTGGGTCAAGCCAAGAACCCTCTTGGTGGGGCTGCCTGCATCATGCCACCTTCTGACCCCCAATAACCCCAAAACCAGTCCTGGGCTCCTCCTGACCAGCAGCGTCCGTGCCCTCTCTAGGCCGGAGCTGAGTGCTGTCCAGGCCCTTCCATGTTGTCCCCAGCTCCCTGTCGACTCTCCTGAGCCTGGGAACAGCCCTGTCTCCTGAGCCCATGACTGCCCTTGGCCTGTCACTGTGAGAACCTGCTCCTCACCGAGTCTAACCTAAATCCGTCTCGCTGCAGAGTGCCACCCTCCTGCCATTCCTCCTCCTGTTTCTTGGGTGCGGGCCATTCCAGGCGGCGAAGCTCTCACCCTCCACCCTGCCTGCCCACACTCGCCCAGGGCCAACTCTTTTGAAATGGAGGGCTAGACCTTGAGAGCTGGAGGGAATTTGCTGATGAATTTATGACATTTTTCCTGCCCAGTTCCGCCTCCAACATCCGAAGGAGAAACCGCAGTGCTGAAGGCAGCTAAATTAAGTGAATTCCAAATTGCGGTGACCCACATAGCTGAGGCCACATATTTAGACAAATTTCCCCCGCCCCCTCCCTCACTTGCTCTCTGTCTGCTTCTTAGTTACTTTATGTAGGCACATCTTTTCCCTCTCCCACCCATGTGTACTATTTCCCTTTCCTCTCTTCTAAATTTTTTATCTTTCTCCTCAGTTAAAAGCTTTTAATCCTTGAGAATAGATTTCTTCTGAAAACACACTAAGCCAGAGAAGGACGGGGTAGGCAGAGTCATGGGCCAGGGTGTCAGGCAGACCCCAATTCCAACCAGCTTGGTGGTGACCAGGTGACCGGCCTTCTGACCTTGGGCAAGAAACTCCAATTCTCTGAGTTTTGGTTCCTTCCCTTGTAAAATGAGGATGACCCTCTCTCCTAGCAGCATGGGGCTCACGTGAGCTAACCCAAGGCTATAAACCATCCCAAACAGGGCTTGTCCACAAACAGGGTGCCTTCCCCTTTCCTAAGAAACCCAGCTTTAATTAAGTACTTTCTGTGTACCAGGCACAGTACCCTGGCCCAGAGGGAACACAGCAGGTTCAATGCCCACCCTCATGAGAATCCCAGCAGAGGGAACAGGGGCTGGTGGGAGGAGTGTGGAGCTGAAGGCACATGGAAAAGGGGCAGGGAGCAGAGTGGAGAAGGTCAAGGACAGCTTCTAACAGGAAGTGACACTTCAGCTAAGACCTGAGGGATGGCAGGGGATGATCTGGGGAGGACGCAGGGGCGGGGAGTGCATGCAAGAGAAAAGCTTGTGCAGAGGGAAGCCTGGAAGCCGGCCGAGGCCGGGGGCTTTTGGAGAAGAGAAATAACTCAGTTTGGCAGGACCCAGGAGCACTGCGTTGGGAGCAGGAGCTTGTGGGGACAGAGGCTGGGGAGGGAGGCTGGTCCAGCACGGTCCTGCTGGAGAGTTTAGATACCACCCCAAAAGCAAGAGGTGGAATGGTGTTAGAGGCCACGCCAGCTGCTATGGGGGTGGGCTGAAGGGGCCAGCCTGAGGCTGGAAGGCCCTTTAGAAGGCGCCTCACCTAGGGAAGAAGCAGGGGGGAGTAGTTGGTGAATTGGCACCCACCAGGTAGGACTTGCTGGCAGGTTTGCAGGTGGGAGAGGTGGAGGACGGATCAGGGTTTCTGGGTTTCTGAGGAGGGGGTGGATGGTGGATGGTGTCCTCACTGAAGTGGGGAGCACTGCACATCTTTCCCCAAACGGAAGGGGAACACAGCAAGTGCTCAGACACTGAAATAAATCGTAATTCACCATCCACGATGCTAATGACAGAATGATTTATAACATCAAAAATGAAAAACAGTGGCTCACACCTGTAATCCCAGCACTTTGAGAGGGTGAGGTGGGAGGATCACTGGAGCGCAGGAGTTCCAGACCAGCCTGGGCAACATAGTGAGACTCTATCTCTACAAATAATTTTTTTAAATAGTCAGAAGCAGTGACAAGTGCCTGTGGTCCCAGCTACTCAGGAGGCTGAGGTGGGAGGATCACTTGAACCCAGGAGTTCGAGGCTACAGTGAGCCAAGATTGCACCATTGCACTCCACCCTGGGTGACAGAGCAAAACCTTGTCTCAAAAAAAAAAAAAAAAAAAAAAAAAACAAGCTAACTGTCCAGCAATAATTGATTAAATACATTATGATACATGCATAATTTTAAGCACTGTGGAATCATCAGTGATTATGTTGTAGATGAAAATATAATACATCATAGAAAAATGTTGATGATATACTGTTTTATTTAAAAATCAGTATATAAACTATATTTGCATTATTACTCCAATTCGTAAAAATAAAACACAAGTACAAATAGGCAACATGCCTCAGGGGAAAAAAACTAGAAGAAAATCCGCTAAAACATTCATGGTAGTTATATTTGGATGTCAGGATTGTGGGTAACTTTTGTTTTCTTCTTCATACTTTTAAATATTCTCCTTATTTTTTGCCATTATTTCACTTTACACACAAGACAAATGGCCACCAATAAAATTAACAGAAAGAAAGAAGAGTGGGAAGGGGATAATGACAGAAGGAAAAGAGGGAAGGGGAGAAGGGCAAACTGAAAACAGGCAAGTCCGCTCTGAGGGAGAGGAGAGAGAGGGAGCGCATGAGAAGGGAGGACCCATTTGTTCACTAAAAATTCTGAGTCAAAAGATGACCTTGGCTTCCCTCTGCCGGCGAGGCAAGGACTCTGGGCTGTGCGAGCTGGGCAGCCAGCCCACTCCTCTCTCCCATCATGTGCCGCAGATAGGCTCTTACTTTGGGAGTGAGATCACCTCGGTGGACATTGACGGCGATGGTGTCACTGATGTCCTGCTGGTGGGTGCACCCATGTACTTCAGCGAGGGCCGCGAGCGAGGCAAAGTGTATGTCTACGAGCTGAGACAGGTACAGCTGGGCAGGGGCTGAGCAGCTTCTCGGGGGCCCCCAGCCTCTGCTTTGACTTGGGTAGCCACGAGGGAAATGGGTTACTAGCGAGGCCAGTGCTGGAGCCAGGCCTGGGGAGAATCAGAGCTTCCTCTGTGGCTGGGCTCATATAGCCAGAGACGGGGATCTGGGGGAATGGAGTGGGGAGAGGATGCGAGAGCAGCCTGCAGAGGGAATTATGAGCCTGGGGACTTTTGCCAAGCCCTCCCCAGCCTTTTTCTGCCCCTGGTTTTGCAGAACCGGTTTGTTTATAACGGAACGCTCAAGGATTCACACAGTTACCAGAATGCCCGGTTTGGGTCCTCCATTGCCTCTGTTCGAGACCTCAACCAGGATTCCTACGACGATGTGGTGGTGGGAGCGCCCCTGGAGGACAACCACGCAGGAGCCATCTACATCTTCCACGGCTTCCGAGGCAGCATCCTGAAGACGCCTAAGCAGGTCAGGCTTCCCCGGGGAAGTGGATGGAGCAAATGGGGCTGCAGGAGTCCCAGGAGCTTCTGTGCCTCATCTGGTTCAGTATTTTCTTCCGTGCCCTCTCACAGGAACAGATGCCAATCTGTTCTGGTCATGCTTCCCCACGTGGAAATTTTGAAAAGGGCACATTTTACCTTCAGGACCCCCCACCACCACCACCCACTTTGGCACCCTCTCCCTGCTTACCTTTATCCTCCCCCAACAACAAACAACAGCAAATCCCTGGCACCTGACCCTCACTCCTCCCAAGACATGCACACATGCAATTGCCTACCAGTGGAGCATCTCTTCTGGGCTCACTCTTCTCTGGAAGCGCTTCGTGCTAGAAATCGTGCCCACCTCAAAACCGACCCGTCTTGGGTCCCATCCCCTGAGGATCATCCTTTTGCCCCACAGTTTATTAGTAAGATAGTCTAAAAAATAGACCAGTGTGAGAGATGTGGATGGGTCGCTTGCCAGGTAACATGTATTTACACTTAATAGGGAACTCTTTTAAGACACGATATTTTAATCCAAAAGAATGACTTGAATGGTAGGAATTTCAGGTGCCGTGACAGGCCAGGAGACGAGATTGCTTTGGGTTGGGGAAGCTTCTTCGTGATTTCAAACAGGCTCCCGATTGTTCCTGCAGCTCAGGGCCGCCCGCCCCCACACTCACGGTGTGCAT
Organism: Theropithecus gelada; assembly: GCF_003255815.1. Lineage (NCBI taxonomy): Eukaryota > Metazoa > Chordata > Mammalia > Primates > Cercopithecidae > Theropithecus > Theropithecus gelada. Next base: position 43,944,542 of record NC_037674.1, on the reverse strand, counting down.
GCCCTCCTGCTCTCTTCCTGCTCCCTGCAGAGAATCACAGCCTCAGAGCTGGCTACCGGCCTCCAGTATTTTGGCTGCAGCATCCACGGGCAATTGGACCTCAATGAGGATGGGCTCATCGACCTGGCAGTGGGAGCCCTCGGCAACGCTGTGATTCTCTGGTTGGTTCCCCCACTGTTCCCACCTCCTGGGCTCTCCTGAAGGTCACAATGAATGCAGGGGTTTTAAAAACGGGCTTCAGGATCTTTTTCTCTTGTCTTTAACTGCTCTCAGCTAGACTCACCCTGTTCTTACCCCAACTTGCTTACACATTTCCTTTTGGTGGAATCCGTGTAAATTCAGTATAAATTGAAGTCCTGTCCAAAAGCCCCCGCTCTTAGAATTTGTCCTAAAAGTTCTGGCTACTCGAGCATGTCCTCCACTTCAGGTTTTCAAGCTTTAACACTTGCAGGGGCAAGCTGAGCATATTTTTGCCATCTGGGAGGACCTTTCCTTCTACCCTGGCGTGGAGGAATGTTTCTCTAATACAGAGATTTCTTTCCTCCAGAGCACTCTGACCTCTTGCTTCCTTTCTTCGGGGCTTCATTTTCATGCTTCCTAAACACCCATTTATTTTACCATATGGTGGCTACTTTTTGAGCCAGAAAAAAAAGACCTTGAGTATTTTTTCATATATGTTGATGAGGTATTTTTCATCATAAATACAATAACATAAAGAACATTTATAAGATAAAGAAAAGAATGACTCAGCCTGCCATCACCTTAACAATGCCACTATTAATAGTGTGGCATATCTTCTCCCAGTCCTTTTTCTGCTGCTTATAATTTTATATAAATGCAATTATATCCACCCTACAACTTTAAAAAGGCATTGAACAGAGATATATAACTTCACAGGGAGAATAAAGGAAAGGACGGGCTCCTGTTCGCAAGGCTACTACAACCCAAGGGGGAAATGTCTTCCTCCGGGTTCCCTAGAAAACAGAGCCTGAGGCAAAAGCCTCTTGAATGCTTTGGGAGTGGGGTGCAATCCCAGAAGCAAAAGTGAAGCCGGAAGGGAGCGCAGATGCGGAGCAAGCCAGCGTGTCTTCACCACGCGTACTGCTCTTTGCTCAGCATCTCGGCATTTCCAGTGTGGCATAACACAGCCCACTGTAGGGAAAGAAGGGGGAGCAGCAGACTTGTGGCTCCTTCAGATCCCTCATTTGTCATGGCCAGAGCATCTGCTGCCCGACAGTCCTGGTGGTGTCCCCTGGCCCTCTAGGCAGCACTGGGAAGCCAGGGCCTGTGCAGCCCAGCTAGTGTACAGGAGCAGGGTCTGTCTCTTCGAAGGTCTGTGCTGCATGTGGGGGCTCTTAGGTCCTTGGTGGTGGTGATGGTGGCAGCAACAGCAGCCTGGGCTTGCAAGGCGTGGTCAAGGTGTTCACTGCGTTGGTTCCAACCAAGAAAGCAAGGCAGATGACCAAGGCCCGGGGAGAGGGGTACAGAGAACCTAGCAGGTCTTTAAAGTAACACATAAACTTCTCTACAGGAAACCAGATACACATATGCACACACACCCCAAGATAATCAGAATCACAGAAATGATTGGATCAAGTTCTAGCTTTTGAAGTCCACACTTATGTGCTACCTAAATAGTGATGAGATTGTGGGCCAGAGTCCTCTGGGAAGACTTTATGGTCAAGCCGCATAGTTCTCAAACATGACTGCCCATTAGGATCGCCAGGGGAGCTTTTAAAATGTCATTGCCCAGGCTTTACCCACACCAATTAAAGCAGAATTCTGTGGAGGGACCTGCACAGCAGTAATTTTTTTAAAGCTCCCCAAGTGATTCCAATGGGCAGTCAAGTTTGAGAACTTCAGATGTAGCCCACTGTGTTGACACAGCACTCTACACTGTCAAAGGACATTCTCACCTCCTCTGATCCTCACAATCCCCCATTGCAGAGATCATGTGACCTGCCAAGGTCGAGTATTGGCACAGATCATCACGTTGAAGCTATGAAACCTCTAAGCCACTCTACTCCTATTTCTTTCCATCTACATTCATGGTTGGGAGAGGCAATAGGTTTCGTTCCTAATTACATTTGACTTAGGCTGGTATAAGGGTAAATTTGTATTTCCTTGGTTACCTGGATGGGGTGGTGTGGGGGTGGATGGGTGCTGGCTGCATGCTGGAATCACCTAGGGTACTTTAACGCCTCGCTCTTCAAAGTGTGGTCCATGGAACGTTCACATCACCTGGGAGCTTGTTAGAAATGCAAAATCGGTGCCAAGCTATTGGATCAGAATCTGCATTTTAACACGATCCCCAGGGGGCATGCACACATATGGAAATTTCAGAGGCACTGCTTTAAAACCTGCGAAGGCCTGATTCTGATGCGGTTTTGCCTAGGGTGTAGCTGAGGCACCAGGATTTTTTTAAGCTCTTCAGATGACTCACACGTACATCCAGGGTGGGGAACCACTGCTAGAAAAGGTGATGAGGGAGCAAAGGGGAGTCAGCATGATCCACAGCGAGCACAGCCCCTGGGGGAAAGTGCTGAGAGGCTGCATGGAGGGGCTGTGAGGTGGCTGAGCCCCTCTTTCCCCTGTGCTCCCTCTTGCCAATCCTTTGACATCCAAAGCCCCCTCCATCCTCCACCTCACCCCCTCCAGTGGCTTTGCAGATTCCACTCGAATCTGGTTCTTGTCTTTCCCCATGGTCACAGCAGGGCAGCCTGAGCCCCTGCCCCACCCCAGCTCACTGGCCCTTCTCCCGCAGGTCCCGCCCTGTGGTTCAGATCAATGCCAGCCTCCACTTTGAGCCATCCAAGATCAACATCTTCCACAGAGACTGCAAGCGCAGTGGCAGGGATGCCACCTGCCTGGCCGCCTTCCTCTGCTTCACACCCGTCTTCCTGGCACCCCACTTCCAAACGACAACTGTTGGTAAAGCAGGCCCCTCCTTTCTCCTCACCCCCCGGCTCCAGTCTCCCCCTGCACCTTACTCTATTTCAAAGCCTGGGCTTTTCCTGAAATGGATGCTGAGTGCCAAAGAGGGGATGTCATGCCAGGGTGAGAGTGGCAGTGAGCAGGGGTGATCATGACAGGGAGGACAAGAGAAGAAGGAAACAGTCTGGGCGCAGAGTTTGGATCAGAACACAGGACTGATGCCAGTGGAGCAAAGTGGGGTGCGGAAACCCAGAAGTCTGCCTGGATGCAGAGGAAGAGGCAGACCCAGGAATCCTACAGTGGGGGTCCTGGAAACCAGAAGTCCAGGTCAATGAGACCCCAGCATCTGGGAGCCCCGCTCAGAAGTGGGTGTGAGTCCACAGCAGGGAGCCCCGCTCAGAAGTGGGTGTGAGTCCACGGCAGGGAGCCTTGCTCAGAAGTGGGTGTGAGTCCGCAGCGGGGCAGTTTCCTTCTGAGGGTCCATCACTTCCAGCTAAGTTGAGTCAGATACATCCTCTTGACAGCCCCGGGTCCAGGTGGTCTCAGGAAGTGTGCTGCAGGTTCCAGGACTGTCTGCGCTGGCACAGGAAATGGGGACTCAGGGAGTGTCTCAGCCAAGGAGGAGGACCAGACAGAGACCAAAAGGAAGATGAGAACAAAGGCGGGCCTGGGGGCTGTGCCCCTCTCTTTCAACTTCCATCCCTGAGAGGAGACAGATATGAGAGCCAGCAGCAAGCTGCGGGCGGGCTGGAGAGCAGGAGAAGGGACTGAGTCTTTCCTGGAATTGGCAAAACCTAATTGAAGGGGAGGAGGCTGCAGGTTTTATGCCCCAGAATAGAGTCAAAGGTTTGAGGAGACGGCGGGAAGGGGCTGGCCAGCCCTCCTTGGTGTGACAGGAAGCACCCAGCAAAGGCTCTGACCAGCCCTGAGGGGGATCCCAGAGCCCAGGGAGAGACAGGGAAGGTGGAGGGAGAGGCGGAGGGGGTTGTTGACTGCAGCAGGGGCTCAACATGCCACCGCCCTGGCCCCACATCCTGTCTCCCCTCCCTGTCTGCGGTGTTCACTTTCCCTCCATTTCTTCCTCCTGCTCTTTCTCCACCCTCTTCCTCCCCCTTTTCTTTGGTTCCTTCCTTTCCCTTCCTCATGCAACCACTTGCTCTCCATGTGGGAGTTTCTCACCCACACTGGGGCTCGTGAGAGGAAAGGAATAGCTCTCCCCTGGCCAGCCTGGGGGGCTTCCTGGAGGAGGCAGACAGTCTTGGATGGGCATGTGGCTTCACCTTTGTGGTCTTGCCCTCTCCCCTCCTGCAGGCATCAGATACAATGCCACCATGGACGAGAGGCGGTATACACCGAGGGCCCACCTGGACGAGGGCGGGGACCGATTCACCAACAGAGCTGTCCTGCTCTCCTCCGGCCAGGAGCTCTGTGAGAGGATCAACTTCCATGTTCTGGTGAGCCGGCAGCCCCACCAGCAGAGCCCAGGCTCCTACAGGAAGGAGCACCTGCCGTGGGAGAGGCAGAGAGTCCACCTGGTGCCTGGCTGGTTCTGAGCCCCCAGCAGACCTCAGGAAGCCAGCCGGGGTCTGTATCCCCTGAACTTGGCCACTCCACATTCCCACCTCATGCCCCAGAGACATGCTACACACCACCTCACTGGACCTCCTTCCAAAACCTCTTATCCTGCCACTCTCAGATGCCGAGGGAAGGAAGGTGGGCTCAGTAGGTCCAGCAGAGAGAACCAGGAGCAGCCAGTGGGGGGCACGGCCCCAAAGGGAGGGATAAGCAGGCAGCAGCTAACAATTGAAGGCCAGGTCCAGGAGGCAGTGGCATGTACAAAACGGGAGGACAGACAGAGAGGGGCGCCAGTGATGTCACGAGCAGAGTAGTGGCCTAGTGCCCCATTTTATAGCTAAGGAAGAGGATGACAGGTTTACTTCCATCCAGAGCTCCAGCCTCAGAGATGCAAGCAGGGTCACTCAGAGCCCTCCTGGCCCCAGTAGTTCAATGGCCAGAGGTCAGAGACGTGAGCAGGTGTGAGAAGGCACATCCCTGTTAAGGGGTCCCCTGAGATGCATCCACACCAGCAGCATCCTCACCCTCCCCACAAACTTGGAAATTCACATCTTCTGACTCAGAAACTCTGGGAATGGGGCCAGCATCCCATATTTTAACAAGCTCCCAGGGGACTCTGATACCAGCTTAGGTTTGAGAACCACTGCCTTTATATAATCAGGATTGCAAGTTCCAAGGGGAAGTTTTTAGGCAGCTATAAGCCACCCTTTTACTTACCATCTATGCTCAGAACCAACCTGAGTACCCCTGTCTTGCTCACGAGTTTGTTCATTCACCCATTCCACATGCTGAAGCCCTTGTTACGGTGCTAGGGCCATGCTGGGAGGCTCCAGGCCCATTCCTTGCTTGGGAAGGAAGAGTGACCACAGTCAAATGGTTCAAATGCTACGTGAGCAGCAGGCGTAACTGGTCTGAACAGAGTGGTGGGTGGGGTGGGATGCGGGCCAGCACTGCCAGGCTTCCCGGAGGCCAAGGTATCCGGGCAATGGGAGTCTGGCTCTGAAGGATGCGCAGGAGCTTGGTGAAACAGCCAGACAGCTAGGTTGGCATGAGCTGAGCTTGGAGCTCCTTTCACAGAGGCACACTCTTCCCACCAACAGACCCGCTAGAAACCTCCATCCACCCGCGGACTCATCCTGAGGGGACAGGGCAGCTGCCCTGCCACCTTAGGAAGGTGAAAGTTTTATCTCAGCATCCATGGTCCTGGCTCATAAAATGACATTCTCTCCTCCCTCACCCCTGCCCTCGTCTCCACCCCCCAGGACACTGCTGACTACGTGAAGCCAGTGACTTTCTCAGCCGAGTATTCCCTGGAGGACCCTGACCATGGCCCCATGCTGGACGACGGCTGGCCCACCACCCTCAGAGTCTCGGTACATCTCGGTACAGGGCATGCACCTCAGGCATGAACCCCACCCCCACCTCCACTTCCTCCCCAAAGGCCAGAGCCTGAGTGTGCCGGGTGCAGAGGACACCATCCCTCACCTCGCCTTCCCACCTTCTGTCCCGGCAAACCCACAGTGTGGCCGCTTCCCACCTCCCTCGGGGCCTGTGCTGAGTATTAGCAGATCAATTCCTTAAGGGCAAGACCCAGGCCTTCTCCTGTTCAAGGTTCCCCATATCCCCAGCACAGGGGAATAAGGGGTGAGCACTGGAGAAATACAAAGAATCACTGGATGAGAAGGGACCTGAGATCTTGATCACCCACCTCCCTCCTTTACAGATGAGGACAATGGAGACCAGAGAGTGACACTTAGAACTCTTAGAGTTCTGCTTGTTAGATGACTAACTGATTCACAGAGCTCCTAAGTATTGCAAAAAGAAGTGTTTTAACTGATTGACAGAGCTCCTAAGCATTCCAAAAAGAAGCGGCCCCATCCCTCAACCGCATTTTCTAATCCCTGGCTCTAGGGCATCCAAAATGTTTGACATCTAACATTCAGATGCCCCCTGCAGCTGCAACTCCATGTAAATCCCACTCAAGGAAAATGTCAGGCAGTGATCAATTCTGCTGCTGCGCTGTAAGAGCAGGCAAAAGTTGTAAAATGGAATAGCTAATGCCTGAACCTTGAGGATTTAGGAGACAACTTATAAACACACCACGGCACTCTTAAGCCATTCTGTGAGGTCCAGTCACTGAGCAACGTCTGTGTGAGTGACACAGTCTGGCCAGGAAGCAGTTTCAGAATTATTCAAGTTCTTACTTGCATTTCTTCAACACCAGGAAAGGACTGTACAGTCCGCAGCAATGCCCCTGAAAATCTCCCCTTCTCTCCTTCACACCCATCATCCCCCACAGCCCCTCCACACCCCTCTCCCCAGGCCTCCCACAGTCCCCCGCCAAACCCCCGTCCTCACACCTCCCCACCATCCTCCTAAGTCTGTGCCCCTGGGCTGGCGAAGTTGGATTCCTCGTTAGTGAGCCAGAGAAGGGGAAAGCTGGGTGCACTAAGTCATTTTTGTCCTCTCACAGTAATTACAAAGTCACTATGGCAAATGAATGAGTACATGGCACTTACCCCACAAGCAGGCTGAAGCCCACAGTGCAGATTAACACACAGGGTAATCCCTGCTCTGACACCGACGATCTCCGTGCAAGGTGGATGAGCAGCACAGGCCAGGCAGGAGGCAGTATGCACTCAGAGGACATACAATCAAGCAATCAGATGATAGGCCAGGGCTTCCTGGAGGAGGCGGCCTTTGGCCGGACTTCAAAGGCTAGGCAGGATTCAGACATGCGGAGACAGGGAGGATGGGCTTTTGTTCCGCGAGAGCTGACAGCATCACCAAGGCAGGGAAACAGGAAAGGCAGGTTGCGGCTTCATGTAAATCCCTTTCTCACCTTATAAAGAAAAGGTGAGAAACAGAGCTGAAAACTTTGAAGAGCAGCTAAGTTTCTAAAACTCTGGTTTATCTGGATTTCTAGCCCCCAGCAAGGGAGACACATTCTTCCCATCATTCTAAAAGTCTTACTTTGCCTCTACTAAATGCCCAGCACTGTTCTAATATCATAAGATTTGGCGTCTTGGGGAAGTGAGCCATTCCATATTATTGAGGGTAACAGTTGCTTATTACATTAAATTACTTATTTTAATCAGCCAGATAGAAATTCTTCTGAAGGTCATTATATAGTTCTCAAACTTCTTAAACAGTATTCCTAGTGGGAGCGGGCAGTTTTTTCTTCGAGACTTGAAGTCACCAGGATGAACTTTGGTGCTAGAATGCCGTAAAGCCCCCATCCGGAACTAAGTCCCTTTCCCAACGGCTCCACAGCGACCCCTGGATATGGCTTCGCTGGCTGCCATTGCAGTCGGCCTACTTCTAGCTGCAGATCCACCTTGCGGTGGGGAGCTGAGGGGCGAGATGGGTAGATCCATGCCTAAAGCAAGAGCGCATGGATCTGAGTGAGGGCCAGAGAGCTCTCCTTCGAGAAAAGGTAATGAATTTAAGATACACATGACTCTGTGACTCCTCGTCCCTGGTTTTGGCTGTGTTGTTGGTAGTGACAGTTACCGCCCCTCAGCTCCAGGCTTGAATATCCAGCTGCCTGCTGAGGTCCTCGCCCCGGTGGGCCACAGGCACTTCACCCAGGCTGGAGTGTAGTGGCGCGATCTCGGCTCACTGCAGCCTCTGCCTCCCGAGTTCAAGGGATTCTTCTGCCTCAGCCCCCCGAGTAGCTGGGACTACAGGCATGCGCCACCACGCTTGGCTAATTTTTGTATTTTTTAGCAGAGACGAAGTTTCACCATGTTGGCCAGGTTGGTCTCGAACTCCTGACCTCAGGTGATCTGCCTGTCTCGGCCTCCCACAGTGCTGGGATTACAGGCGTGAGCCATCGTGCCCGGCCAACCTCTGCTTTTATTACTGAATGCCATGATCATCCTTCCAGACACATAAAAAAGAAACTCAGCCGACACCCTGGACCCCTTTCTCCCTCAGCCCCGACAACCTCCAGGTTCCTATTGATCCCGCCTCTGGGGTCAGTAACCTGTTTTCTCCTCTCATGCCCACTACCGCACCAACACCAGCATCACCTCTTGCCTGAATGTTGCGGCAGCCTCCTCAATAGCCTCCCTGCCTCGAGCCTCCATCTTCTCACTCCATTCTCCCACAGCAGCCAGGGCAGCCTTCAGTATGCAGGTCTGTCAGGACACTCATTGCCTGAGGCATTCGGCAACTCCTACCAGTTGCAAGGCATGACCCCAAGGCCCTGTAAACACAGGCCCATGACCATCTCTTCCTCTATCTCACCCCTGTGCCTCTTATCACAGCAACACTGACCCACCCATCATTTCCGACTCAGTCCTGCTCCTGCCCCAGGGCCTCTGCATCAGGTTCTCCTTCCTCCTGGACTTCGCCACCTCCACCCCGGTCCACCCAGCTACGTTGACGGTCCTTCAGAACTCTGACCCACTGTCACTTCCTTGAAGCCTTCCCTGACTTCCTACAGGCCAAAACAGCTGTTTTTCCTCTCTGCCTCTTCTATTCCTCATGCACTTCTTTTTGGATTTTTCGCACATTTTACACTAGTTATTTGTTCATACACCAATCTTCCCCATGAGCTGAGGGCAGAAGCTGCGTCTTCTTTGTTTCATATCCCCAGTACCAAAGCCCTTGCCCACACACAGTAGATGATCAATAAATGTTGACCAGAACTGCTCTGCTGGGTGAGTGCGGGTGGGGGTTCTGTGCTATCAGCTCAGTTATGAACTGGAGGGAACCAGGAGGAGCTGAGTTTTGAGCCTCGTTTTAAAGAGGGAAGGATCTATGGAAAAGCCCAAGAAAGAGCAGTGTCATGTCTGGGGACAGTGCAGGAAAGCCAGCGCATGTCTAGTGTGGTGGAGACAGATGCTGGTGTACGTTGAGGGCGAGGGGTTGCGGGTCCCTACCCAGCTGCCCATACCTGGCTCTCCCCGGCCCAGGTGCCCTTCTGGAACGGCTGCAATGAGGATGAGCACTGTGTCCCTGACCTTGTGCTGGATGCCCGGAGTGACCTGCCCACGGCCATGTGAGTTGGCTCCTTGCACCCCCACCCTCGCCTCTTCCCCTTCACTGTCAGAGGTTCTGGGGCTCCCGGGGCCCTGGATTGTTTCCTGGACGTCCTCCTCACAGACAGCGTGGATCAAACACTTGACTTGGAGCCTGTGTTCTAGCCCAGGCTCTACCTCCAACTCCTGCATAACCTCAGGAAAGTCTCCCCTGTAATATGAAACTACTAGTCTAATCTAATCTCAAATTTTGTTAAAAAAAGAAACCCTTTCTTCGGAGCCCACATTACAAACTAGATGAAAGGTAGAGACAGGGGACTCAGAGTTCTGGATGCTTGTCCTTCAGCCCCCAGATGAGGTGACTTCTAGAGCCTGCTGGCTGAACACCTTGGGCTTTCCAATCCTTCTGATGGAAAGATGCCAGGGACACCAGCAGAGGGGGAGCAGGGGACCCACAATCCCCTGGAAGAGACAAACGAACATACCAGGGAAAATAATCAACAATATCGTATTCTTAATTTACATAACATATTTTCCAATAATTTATGCTCAACTTTGATCCAACTATGAGATGATTCAGATAGAAAACATATATACCATGACATAGACAATAAAAAGAAATAGCACATTCAAAACTTGTAGAAGGATAATGGAGCACATATTCTAACCAGCTAGGCTAAAATAAGGATTATCTCTACATTAGTGCTGAGCTTCCTGGCAGCCAAGGCCAAAAGGGAAACAGGATGCATGGAGTGGTGATGCATGAGTGGTGAGGTCAAATAAGAGCTCTGGGTTCAGCAGAGGGTATGATCTCTATGGTGGGGACACCAAGGGCCTTTGAAATAGGAAGTAGTCTTGAAGGGTGAGCTCTTTCCAGCCCTGCCATCCATTTCCCCTCTTCTCCCAGTGGCTATTCCCATGAGCAGAGGCCAGTCAAGTGCCCAGACACACCTTTTTGCCCCAACCCTGGGGCTCCTCTCTACCCCTGCTTTCCTTATTCCATCTGCCCAATCTCTGGTGCTCTCTTGTTCTCAGGGAGTACTGCCAGAGGGTGCTGAGGAAGCCTACACAGGACTGCTCCACATACACGCTGTCCTTCGACACCACAGTTTTCATCATAGAGAGCACACGCCGGCGAGTGGCAGTGGAGGCCACACTGGAGAACAGGGGCGAGAACGCCTACAGCACAGTCCTAAATATCTCACAGTCAGCAAACCTGCAGTTTGCCAGCTTGATCCAGAAGGTAAGACCTCAGCAACCTGCCCAGACTGCCTGGCACAGAGGAAAAGGAAGGCCAGGTGGGGTCCGGGCTGGGTGTTAGAATCACGAGAAAGCTGGGTGCAGTGGCTCATGCCTGTAATCCTGCACTTTGGGAGGCTGAAGTGGGAGGATCACTTGAGCCCAGGAGTTTGAGACCAGCCTGGGCAACATAGTGAGACCCCATCTCTACAAAAAATATAAAATTAAATAAAAAAGAATCACAAGAGAGCTTTAAAAAGCTTGGCCCCAGACTCCTTCTCTGGAGGTCCCAACTGATTTGCTCTGGGTTTGCGCCTAGTGTCGGGAGGCTTTTAAAGCTTCCTTGGTGACTTCAGTGTGCAGGCAGGGCTGAGAACCACCAGCACCAGGGGAGTCTGAGCCCGTTGGGAACATGGAGAGGAATACCCTTCAGCCTGTCTCCTGGGCCCTGGTTAGGTGCACACACACCACACGTGTGCCACCAGCCATCCACACCTTCTACCAACAGTGCACCCTGTGGGCTTGCTCTGAAGGTCCTTCTGACGAGAATCAGAACCAGTTCCTCCCCATGTTAAAACTTCTGATCACTTCCAGCTGCTGTCAGAACAAACTCCAGACTCCTCATTGTGGCATTCAAGGCCCATCCCATCCACCTCCTGCCACTTCTCCCCTAACCCTGCCACAGGCCACCTTGTTCCCAGCACGCCCTGCTCGTTCCCACCATGACCCCAACCTGGGACTCCTCTCTCCTCTGCCCGACAGGCTCCTGCTCCTACTCGGTGACCATCCACGTATTGCCCACTCATGGCGTCCAGCACTGTGCTAGCACTTGGCATACATTTAACCCTTGCAGCAGCCTCGGGCATAGCAGTAGTGGTGGTGGTAGTGGTGATGGTGGTGTCCCCATTTTACAGAGGAGGAAACTGAGGCATAGGGAGGGATTAAGGCCTGCCTGGGACCACACAGCTGGTGAGCAGCAGAGCGGAATTCCTGCCCCACAGCTGGCGCCTGAGCCTGCGCTTTGTGATAAAGGATAGTCCTCAGCCCTGCTCTCTGGGGTATCTTTCCGGAAGCTCTCCAAGGCCACAGGCGGCCCGCCAGCCTGCACAGCATCTGGCACAGCCCTTCGTGTGCTCTGAAGAAACATCAGTTTCCAAGTGCTGGCCTCTTGAAACCCTCGACTCCCAGGGGCAAAGAGCCTTGTCTTAGCCATGTCTGTGTCCAGAGCTGGGCACATAGAAGGCCCTCAAGACAAGTTTGTTGAGAAAACTCAGACATCAATGTCATGTGTGCATGTTGGGGGTCCCAGGACCCACACACAGCCTCTGTCCTCGAGGATCTCAGTGTCAATGTGGAACCCAGTGTGCCGGGCAAGACAGGTGCTGGGCCAGGCTGTCCTCTCCACCCCAGAACCGCTGCCCAGCACCCCTCCCCGAGCGCCCCCCTTGCTTGCCACACACACAGGAGCAGTTCCTGCAGCCAAGAGGGGAAGCTGAGTGGAGGGAGGCCACCCCAGGAAAGGGAGGAGCTGCCTGCTCATGCCCCCCGTTCCTCCTCAGTGGGCTCCCCCATCCTCAAATAGACCTCAAGGCCTATCTGCAGCCACAGTCCCTTCTGTCAGGCCCAGGCCTGGGCCCCAACCCCACTCCCTCTCCACTGCCCAGAGTGACAGGCCAGACTGATGATGAAGAGCCCACCTGATGGTCTCTCAAAGTCCCCTCCTGCCCAGGGACTTGTGTCTGTCTGGATTTCAGGTATACGGAGGAAATCAAGCCCCATACCAGCATCCGCCTTCCCCTGCTTCCCTGGCCCAGACTTCACAAGGCCAGTCCCGTGCCTGCTCCTAACCCTGGGGAGGGAATCACGGAGCTAGTTTCTGTGGCTCAGAAGAGCTTTTGGAAGTGAGTGGAGGTAAAGAGAAGTGGGAGACACGTTCTATGAAGTGCTGTGTCCCCACACACAGCAGGTGGGGTGCAGGGCTAGCCTGGAGCCTGCCACCTTCACAGGTGCCGCCACCCATCCCCAACCCAGGAAACGCTCATGGCTGTGAGGTCGGCATTCCTCTCCGTTCTGTCTGCAACATCCAGCCAAGGGGAACTCTAGTAGAGAAAGCACCCCTCTCAGCCAAATGCAGATGTGTTAGTCTGATCACACACTTTTTGCACACACATGCGAAAACACAATGCCTACATATTCGTCCAGGGAAACGCACATGCTCCGTATACATGCAGCAGGTACATGCACACACATGCACTGACACGCAGACACACACAGAGTCTCCACAGACACAGGCTCACATCCACACAGATGCATGCATGCCCAGAGACATGCACAGCTGTGTGCCCAGGTAATGCCCAACAGTGCAGAGCCCACAGCGGGGACAAATAATCATCCTAACAGTAGCTGCCACATACGAGTGATGACAATAGGCAGGACATGGGATAGGCGCTGCATTTATGTGCATCGCATCATGTAATCCTCATAACAACTAGATGAGATAGTTACTGTCATCCCCATTTAACAGATGAGCAAAATGAGACGCATACATGAGCCCCTGCCATTCTCCTGCCACCGCCCGACAGCCTCTGAGTGTGTCCCGCCCCGTGTGAAGCCAAGTACCAGGAACCAAGTCACACCCCAGCCTCTGGGGCCTCTGGGATCTCAGACGTCAGAAGGGCTGTGGTCCGGGCTTCCGTATGGGTATCAGGGGCTGAGGCAGCCCCTGCGGAGGGGGGTGCAGGCTGGGGGTAAGGGAGCCTCCAGACCTGGTCCCAGGCCCCACCTAACTGCTGCCATGATGTCTGCCACCCACCTCCAGGAGGACTCGGACGGTAACATCGAGTGCGTGAACGAGGAGAGGAGGCTCCAGAAGAAAGTCTGCAATGTCAGCTACCCCTTCTTCAGGGCCAAGGCCAAGGTTGAGGCTGGGGACAGTCGGGGAGGGCCAGGGTGGGCACTGGGAGGCACAGGGAGTTTGGGGAGAGAGGCAAGAGCAACAGGAGTGAACAGAAGACCAGGGAGGGGTGGGAGGCCTGAGGTGGCTTTTATTTGTCTTTTCTCCCATGAAATGACATGCAAGTGACCAAATTAGCCAGCCATCCCCAGGCTAGCAGCCCATCCTTTAACTCAGAGAGAATTCCTACCACTCGCAGCCACTAGTCTCCCACCTGCCCTTAGCCAGTCCCACTGTTCTGCACCCTCACAAGTTTTTCAGATTTCTGGCCTCTGCCACTGTGCTGTGTATGGGGAGGGATGGGGAGAGAAACTACCATTTCATGAGCACCTACCACCCAACTGTGCTTAAGAGCTCATGTGAATAGAGGGTGGGTGTGTGAAGGGAGAAGCAAAGTAGCTGGGAAAGGGAGGGAGACACCAGATCGCAGGGAGTGTTTGGACATCAGCCCTGGACAGTGGGCAGCCACAGAAGGTTCTGGAGCAGGAGAAGATCTAATTGAGGCCAAGCTGCTTGGACTTGGGAATCAGAGAGGAGCCGTGGCAGGAGCCAGCTAGGCAGCAGCAGTGCTCCCAGGAGCAGGGTCTGCACGGCTGGGGAAAGTGGAAGAAATGGGAGCAGGGATGAGGGCTCCTTAGCAAAGCACCTCCCTGGTGAGAAACAAGTCGAAGGTGTAGTTTCTGGTTTGAGGCACCGACAAACCCAGGAGCTCTGGAGTGGGGATGGAGCAGGACACAGCCCAGGCTTCCCCACCCATGCCCAGCCACTGCTGTGGAGAAGGGGCCGCTGAGGTCTCCTCATCTCGTGAGGGTGAGACCTGGGAGAGAAGCAGGTGTCTGTGCAAAGTCCCAGTAATGCCCCCAGGCGGGGCGGGGAGGAGGCGAGGAGGGTCGCATGTTTCCCCACCGCGGGGCAAAGGGCAGGGGGAGCATCAGGGCCCAGGTCAGCAGTGCGGCAGGAGCACTGCCAGACAAGGGGCAGACGCCTGCTGGGTGGCCACTGGCCCTCATCCCTCTCTGGGCCATCCCCTCCCCATCACGCACAAAGAAGAGGTGGGTGAGGCGGTCCTACCAAACGCTTCTGGCCCCTACATCCTGTAATGGCCGTCGGCCCTTCCTGCCATCAAGGCCCCCTACCCTAAAAATCCTGCAGACAGAGTCTGGAGCTGGACTTGCTGCTTTCTGGTTGCCTTTTGTTAAAAACAAAAGAAGAGGAAGAGGGAGGAGTCTGGCTCAGCCCCGAGAAACCCCACTGTGGGAGCTGTTGTCTTTGGCTGTGTCCCCACAGCAGCCCTGAAGCTCAGCTCACGTTCTCTAGCACCTGGTCCTCCCTTTCCCAGCCTGTTCCCAGCCAGCAGTTCCCCAACCCCCTAGCAAGCTCTCCCACCCCAAGCCCAGCAGGGGGCTGTGGGGAGTGGGCTGTGGGGAGTGGGCGGGGCTGGTCCCGGCAATGCCCAGACATGCGACCGCTTCCTTGCAGGTGGCTTTCCGTCTTGATTTTGAGTTCAGCAAATCCATCTTCCTACACCACCTGGAGATCGAGCTCGCTGCAGGCAGGTCAGGGCCGTGCCTGCTCCTTCTCCCCCAAGCTTGCTACTCTGGGGCCCAGTTCTCTGGCTGCTAGCGACTGCTCCTCCCAACACTGAGTCCACAGCCCCACGCCCTGTCCCTCACTGCCCCAACCTTGAGTGGAGGGAATGGGGTGGGGAGGTGAACCGGCATCTGTTGCAGGTGTGGGCCAACCTGCTGCCCCTTGTGTTGCCACCGCTCTTCATTCTTTGGATGATAAATAATAACGTCAGCCCTTTACTTTTAGACAACCCTGTATACAGTAGTAATTCACAAACCCTATGGTTATAAAGCATTGTACAGACAAAAATCTCAGTCCTCACAGAGGCCCCTTAAGATCATCAAAGCAGAGGTTATTCCCCACACCATCTTCCAAGTTAAGAAAAGAGAGGCTCAGAGAGGGTGAGTGAATTTCCCAAGGACACACAGCAGTGAATTGTGCAGCTGGAAGCTGAACACTACTCATCCTATTCCCCATCCAGGGCTCTTCCTGTCCTAGTCACCTCTCTCCCATTTTTAAGAGGCCTTTTCTTACTCTGTGTGGGTCTTCCTGTCTGTCTGTCTGTCTCCCAGGTCTCTCAGAGGTAGCTTGCTATATGCTGACACCATGAATCACTTTGTGTCAGTAGTAAATACATGTCTCTTTTGTGCAGAATTACCTCTATGTGGGGAAGGACAGAGGGATTCTGTCCACTGTGGAGCCTTACAAATGGCAAAAATCCTTAGCTAAGAAATAAATACCACAGACAAACCGAACACTAACATTGCAGCACACACACACGCAGGTCAGAGGTCACAGAAGCACTGGGCACTCACACCCCACATGTGCTCGCGTCCCAGCTACAGTTAAATGAATTGCGCGTTGTGGTAGAATTCTCACACGCCACGTGGCAAACTTGGCAAGGCCTCCCTTGCGCTCTGCCCTGCTCTTAGAAAACCCAGTCCCGTCTTCACGGGAGAAATGAGCGCGCACTTGCAGAGCAGTGTCTCTGGCACAGCTGTGGGCGGTGTCTGAGAACTAGGTGTGTGTAGGAGGGGGCTCTGGGGGCACATCTGTGTGTGGTGGGTCTCCCTTTTCTAACCAAACCCCTATCCTGGGGTAAGGCTTCCAAAGGGAATCAAACTCGGTCTATGTAGCAAGCAAGAATCGTACATGTTTATGTCTAAAATGATTTGCCCCAGTAGTTCATGGTGCTCAGATATGAAGGGAGGTACACTGGACAGAAGCCCCCTGAAGATGTCTGTGAATTTCACTCCCAGCCTTCTCATGGCAGCAGAGTGCCCCTGGCCGCCCTGTAGGAGCTGCCCCCGGTCAGTCCAGGGATAAATGAACGACTCCACTGTGAATTCCTCACCATCCCTCCTCCGTGGGCAAGCCTTTGCCACAGGTGTCGTCCCCCACAGACCCTGAGAATCCAGCAGGCAGCAGGATTGGCCCGCCTGACCGACGGGCAGCCCGGTGAGGGAGGCAAACAGGCTGGGGTCCCGTCCATGCCAGGCCAGGCACAGGCCTCCCAGATGCAGTCCAGAGCCCTCCCCTGACTCCACCTAAAGGGGCAGCAGGTAGAGCTGGTGTCATCCATCCCCACTTCTGGCCCTTCCTCTCCTAGGAGATGCCTCAGGTTTCCTGTCTGACCTGTCTGGTGCCCATCAGCCCCAGATAAGCCAGCTGCTCCTTCCACAGTCTGCCTCAGACCCTTCCCGCTGCCTGTGCTGAACCCCTTCCTGACCCTGCTGCCTGGCTCTCCCTGCAGTGACAGTAACGAGCGGGACAGCACCAAGGAAGACAATGTGGCCCCTCTACGCTTCCACCTTAAATACGAGGCTGACGTCCTCTTCACCAGGTGGGCCGGGCTCCAGGGGCCCCAGGAGAGGGAAGGCATGGAGAGTGGGAAGATGGAGGCCTAAGGGGGGGTACCCTCTGATGAGCCCTAATAGGGCCAGACGCCCGCACTAAGGGACTATGGATGGAGCCAAGAGTGTCCCTGATGGGTCAGAGAGTGCAGCTCCCCATCCAATATCGGGAGGGGATATCAAAATAGAGGAAGGAGGAGACACAGGCCTGGCCCTGGGGAGCTCCCAGCAGGGGCAAGAAGGGAGGGTGGGGGCAGTGGGAGGCGTCCAGCCCTGGCATAGGCAACAAGTAGATGCATGGTCTGTAGAGAATTTAAAAACAGTAATAATATCTGTCATAAGTCAATCTGCTTTTTATTATCATCTTACGCCAGCACATCTAAACAACGTCAGTGGGAAAAGACTCCTCCCCAAAAGACAGACTGCTCCCACCCCCGCCCCTTTGGTACACTACTGGCCCCCAATCGGACGAAGGAAACAGCCCCTGTCCTCTGAGAGCTCACGGACAGATGGAGAAGTCAGGGCAGAACAGCAGATACGAAGAGGAAGCTCAGGCCCTCCCACACCAGCCATCCCTAGAGGGTGGAAGGCAGCACAGTGGCACGGTCGCTCCGAAAAGCAGCTACACCCCTAGGCAAACAGGCTGGGGCAGGGATGAAATAACTGGCTTTTCTGACTCACGCCCACCCACTCAGGAGGCAGACATTGCTCACTCATGGCAGCGCTGATTCCTGCGAAGGCTCAGAGTCCTTCCAACATGACACTCACTCCCAACCGACACAAGAGGGAACCTGTTTTTTGTGGCCCGGGGGAGGCCGGCACATGCCGTCTCCCTCTTTCATTCATCTGTCATTCCAGCCAGCACTGACTGAGCTCACGACAGCCCTGTCCTCTGTCTCTGCAGGAGGAGCAGCCTGAGCCACTACGAGGTCAAGCCCAATAGCTCGCTGGAGAGATACGATGGTATCGGGCCTCCCTTCAGCTGCATCTTCAGGGTGAGGCTGGAGGAGAGCCGGGTGGAGGGGGAACGATGGGATCTGAGCACCCCCATCCCGGAGGGGAGGAATGTGGAATCATCACTAGTGCCCGGAGTCCAGTCTCAACCCTGACACCCACCCACTGTGCGACTTTAGGCACGTCACTGCCCCTCTCTGGGCCTCTCAGTCTTCCGAAAAACAACTGGACTGCAGTGGGAAACATATGGGTGGAGATAGGGTGTGGTTACCTAAAATTCTTTAAAAAAATTTTTTAAACAGTTGTTTAAACACACTAGGGTTTACTCTCTCCCACAAAAGAAGTCCAGAGTTGGCAGCTTCACAGAGTCATCCAGGAGTGGGTCTTCTATTCCACCATCCTTGGCGTGAACTTACCAGCCTCCAGTTTGCCTCACAGTACAAGATGGCTGCAGCTCCAGCCATCACGTTCTCATTCCAGGCAGCAGGAAGGAGGAAGGGGAGAAGAGCATGCTCCCTCTTTATTAAGGGACCTCCCTGGCAGTTCCTCACTCTTCCAGTGACCTCTCTTTATCCAGAACGTTGTGATTCAGCTGTAAGGGAGGCTGGGAAATGTGGCTTTTAGTCTCAGTTGTGTCACTAAGGAAAAAGGGAGAATGAGAGTTAGGAGGCAACTCAGCAGCCTCTGCTACAGTGGGCCCTGATAGCTCCCTCAACCCTGAACTGCTGTAAGTTTATCAACTTCTCCTAGGCTGCGTGAAAGCTGAGGACAGGTTGACAGCTGGATACTGGACTTCAGACACACTGAGCCCTGCATGGCTTGTTCAAGAGAGGCCTAGTAAGCTGCTCAGGGCCACACAGCTCATAGGTAGTGGGGGCCCAGGATTAGATTCCTGGTCTTTCTGATTCCAAACTCCTGCTTAGAATCACTGCTGCTCTGGCACTAAATGTGACACTGCTAGAATGTGAACAATCACACACTCGCTATTTAGTAATACATCCTTTGTTAATTAATGATTCCATCTCATAATGCATTCATTGCTGTCACCGTCTTCACCCCTGGCCTCTACAAAATCCCACCCCAGCCAAAAAGAGTTGAAAATGCAGGTGGACTGGGCACAGTGGCTCACGCCTGTAATCCCAGCACTTGGGGAGGCTGGGGCAGGCAGATCATGAGGTCAGGAGATCGAGACCATCCTGGCTAACACGGTGAAACCCTGTCTCTACTGAAACTACAAAAAAAAAAAAAAAATTAGCCGGGTGAGGTGGCGGGCGCCTGTAGTCCCAGCTACTCAGGAGGCTGAGGCGGGAGAATGGTGTGAACCCGGGAGGCGGAGCTTGCAGTGAGCCGAGCTCACGCCACTGCACTCCAGCCTGGGTCATAGAGCGAGACTCAGTCTCATAAAAAAAAAAGAAAAGAAAATGGAGGTGGCCCCTGCTCTCCGGCCTCTGGATCCCCACTGGCTTGTCTTCAGCTTCCAGCCACCCCTCCCCTCTCAGGCTTTCTTGCACTTGTCTGTGCAGTCCCCGGCCACAATTTGACAGAGTGTAGGAGCTTCCACAGCGAAAACACCAGGGGCCTTGAGTGGGCCTTTTTCCCAGGCCTGGTGGGGGAATTGCCACCCCCAGGGGCTGGTTGGCCCCTGTGGACCTTGTTTTCCGCCCCCCTCAACTGACTGTGCTGACACCCCCCCATCTCGGGCCACAGATCCAGAACCTGGGCTTGTTCCCCATCCACGGGGTGATGATGAAGATCACCGTTCCCATCGCCACCAGGGGCGGCAACCGCCTGCTGAAGCTGAGGGACTTCCTCACCGACCAGGTACCGATGCCCTTGGGCGCCAGCTCAGGGGAGGGGACCAGAAGGAGACAGACATTCCCCCTACGTGTGTCCCCAGGTTCCCAGACCCCAGCTCCCTTCTCCAGGGCCAGGGCTAGAGGAGGAGAAAAGATACATCTCTGGGAACCTGCGTCTGCCAGAGCTAGTTGTGAGGCTGTGTGTGTGTGTGTCCGTGTCCTTTATGTAGGCGAACACGTCCTGTAACATCTGGGGGAACAGCACTGAGTACCGGCCCACCCCAATGGAGGAAGACTTGAGTCGTGCTCCGCAGCTGGTGAGTGCCCCCATGCAGAGAGCCACAGTGGTTGGGGTTAGAGGCGTGCCGCCAGCGCTCCGGGGGCCATTTCCCTCCTGATCCAACAGCTTGTCAATAAGAGCTTACTGAGCACCTAGATGTACCCAGCCCCAAACCAAGAAAAAACTGAAGGAGGAAAAGACTTCTTGGCCTGTGTGAGTCCCCCATCTCACAGGGAGTGGGACAAACCCACAGAGTGAGTGTCTGAGAAGCCAAGGTCACAGCCTGCGGTGTGTCAGGCAAACGAGCAGAAAGGGGTGGGGACAGTGGACTTGCACCTGGGCCAAGCGGGCCCGTAGGGTACAGAGAAGCAGAGAGAAGCGGAACACCGGAACACACACGTGGCTTGTACTGGAGACATTTGGCCGCATCAGCTGGGGCCTCCTGCCCTAGAGATGGAATGCAGATCAGCTTCAATTTCCACAGCCCTCCCGAAACACCTGCTTATTTCCGTTTGCTTTCTCAGGGTTGCCTCTGCCTCCAGATACCAATTTCTCACCCTGCTTCCACTGTTCTTTACCCAGACAACAATCTTCGCTGTTTTAATTTTACTTCCCCCAGACAAGTGCCCCCCACAAAACACTTATTGAGGGTAGCGTGCTTTGCCAAAGATTTGGGCTGCATTGGGGTTGAGGTGGGCAGCGAGGCAGCAACACTAGCAACTTTCACCTAATAAATTCTGTTTGAAGATTGGGTTTCCCATCAACGTTAGCTTCTCCGCTTAATCCTTATATTATAAATGATCTTGTGGTATTACTCTAGCTAAGACCTCCAGTGCAATGGTAAATAGATATGATGATGACAGAATCATCAGGATTACCTTAATCATGATGACTTAAAGGAATTTATTTTGATTTTGATTGTTAAATATGATCATTGCTATAGGCGTCACACATGAGGGGATTTCAAAATCATTAGGCATCCACCTTCCAGTCCTGATTTGGTTCCTTCTAACTTCTTTTGGTTTGTTAAATCTTAAAAATATATATTTAAAGGACACCCATTTTTCCTCAGCTAATAATGTTAAAAAAAAAAAAACACTGCATTAGGCCATGCACAGTGGCTCGTGCCTGTTGTCCAAGCACTTTGGGGGGCCGAGGCAGGCGGATCATGAGGTCAGGAGCTCGAGACCAGCGTGGCCCACATAGTGAAACCTCATCTCTACTAAACGTACAAAAATTAGCTAGGTGTGGTGGCGTGCATCTGTAGTCCCAGCTACTTGGGAGGCTGAGGCAAGAGAATCGCTTGAACCCGGGTGGCAGAAGTTGCGGTGAGCCGAGATCGTGCCACTCTACTCTAGCCTGGGCAACAAAGCAAGACTCTGTCTCAAAAAAAAAAAAGGACTGCATTGACATGGTTAAATTCCCAGGATGCTTAGTTATTTAAGAATGGACTGAATGGTTGGTATCATGGCTTACAAAAGTGTTTTGAACTTGATGGAGCTTATGTTGAGAAGTAAAATTTAATTTTTAATTTTTATCTTTTAATTCCATTTTTCCACAAACTTTTTGAAATTCCTTTGAGAGGAGCGAGCAGGAGCATTGTCATGGTGGAGAAGGACTCTCTGGCAACATTTTCCCAGCCATTTTTCTGCTAAAGCTTTGGCTAACTTTCTCACAACACTGTTGTAATAACCAGATGTTCTCTTTCTTTGGCCCTCCAGAAAGTCAACAAGCAAAATGTTCTGAGCATTCCGAAAAACTGTTGCCATGACCTTTGCTCTTGACTGATCTGCGTTTGCTTTGACTGGACCACATCCACCTCTTGGTAGCCACTGCTTTTTTTGTGCTTTGTCTTCAGGATGGTACTGGCAAAGACACCTTTAACTGTTATAATTATTTGAAGAAATGCTTCAGGATCTTGATGCCACTTGTTTAAAATTTCCATTGAAAGTTCTGCTCTTTTCTGCAGCTGATCTGGGTGCAACAGATTGGGCACCCGTCAAGTGGAAATTTTGCTCAACTTTAATTTTTCAGTCAGAATCATGTCAACTAAGCCAACTGAGATGTCTATAGTGTTGGCTAATGGTTCTGCTGTTAATCGTCAGGCTTCTTCAGTGAGGGCCTGGACGAGATTATTTTTTTCCTCACAAATTGATATGAATGATCTGCTGCAAGCTCCATCTTCAGTGTCAATGTCCTCTAACCCCTCCTTTTTTTTTTTTTTTTTGAGACTGAGTCTTGCTCAGTCACCCAGCTGGAGTGCAATGGTGTGATCTCGGTTCACTGCAACCTCCGTCTCCCGGGTTCAAGTGATTCTCCTGCCTCAGCCTCCTAAGTAGTTGGGATTACAGGCACATGCCACCACGCCTGGCTAACTGTTTGTATTTTTTTAAATAGAGATGGGGTTTTACTGTGTTAGCCAGGATGGTCTCAGTCTCCTGACCTTGTGATCTGCCTGCTTCAGCCTCCCAAAGTGCTTGGATTACAGGCGTGTGCCACCACACCTGGCCCTCTAGTCCCTTCTTAAAACAAGTTATCCATTTGCAAACTGCTGATTTCTTTGTGATATCATCCCCATCAACTTTTTATAATGCATCAATGATTTCACTGTTTTTCCACTCAAGTTTCGCCATAAATTTGATGTTTGTTTTTGCTTCAATTTTAGCAGAACTCATGTTGCTCTGATAGGGGCTGTTTTCAAACTGATGTCCTTCTTAGTGCCTCAAACTAGATCGTGTTCACATAGGTTACAACAAGTTAATACGAGTTTATTTTGGTGCAAAAAAAGTTTTGGAATCCATGCATAGTTTTTCCGTAATACACATTTTCCATGAACTTTATGAAGACCCCTTTTATCTGATTCAGGAAGTTCCCTGGGAGTTTTTATCATGAACAGAAGTTGGACTTCCTAAAATACTTTTTCTGCATCTGTTGCAGCGATCATAGAATTTTTTATCTTAATGTGTTTATATGGTGATGGGAAACATTTATAGATTCCCTAATGTTGAACCAAAGTTCTGTCCCTGGAATATACCCAGGCCGGTCACAATGCACAGCTTCAACTGGAGCATCAGATATACCGTCCTTCATTTGTCCTTCAGTCATCCCATGGCAGGCACAGTGCACATGTCCCCCACTCCCAAATTTCTCCTTGTCCCCTGTCCTCTGCATCTGCCCCCAGGAACAGAGCCCCAGTCATTCAAGCAGTGTTGCCGCCCCCTGCACCCCTAGCCCAGCAGCTCAGCCCTGAGACCCATCTTCTCTTTCAGAATCACAGCAACTCTGATGTCGTCTCCATCAATTGCAATATACGGCTGGCCCCCAACCAGGAAATCAATTTCCATCTACTGGGGAACCTGTGGTTGAGGTCCCTAAAAGCAGTAAGTAGAGCCCCTGGGTTGCGCTGGAAGGAAGAAGGGAAAGGGGGTGGCTGTTGGGATGTCTTCCACCTGGGGCTGCCTGGGGAGGGGACGGGAAGAAAAGCTTCCAGGCCAGCTTCTGACGAGCCCTCTGATTGCACAGCTCAAGTACAAATCCATGAAAATCATGGTCAACGCAGCCTTGCAGAGGCAGTTCCACAGCCCCTTCATCTTCCGTGAGGAGGATCCCAGCCGCCAGGTGAGCCCCTGGGAGCCCTGCAGAACTGGGCTTAGGCCAGACAGCTTGGGAAAGGGTTGGCCGCACCCTTCTAGAGTTTTCCTACAACCCCTGGCTGCATGTCCCAGCAGCAGAGAATCAGGCAGACCTGAGGGCTGTTAGGGCGGCCGCTGAGGAGAGGGGAAAAAGCAAGACAAATGGGCCTCAGGGGCAACACTAGGGAAGGTCCAGAGGTCTAGTGTGAACTGAATTTGTGAAAACCAAAGGATGGGAGATGCCTCGGTATTGGCCTCTTTATTAGTTGGGTAAAAGCAGGTTGTTACAGATCACACTGGCTTCATTCGGGGTCCGGGAAAGGAGTGAGACTCTGTGTGAGACCCAACGAGAAGTGAGGTCTTAAAGAAAAGCCCATTCCTGGAAGAAGTAGCAAAGGAAGAAAAAAGAAAAGAAATACATTTGTGAAAGCAAGCAAGCAAGCAAAGCCCAGTCCTGTGGAAATAGACAGGGCAGCCGGGCATGGGACGCTGCTGCCCTCCACTGGCCACACCCCAGAAATGCCAGCCTGGGCTCCAGGCGAGTGTTCCTGTTACAGAGGCGGAGTAAGCTCCCATCCCGACCCCAGGGAGATGCTGGAGAGCAAAGAGGCGGGGTCAGGAAGCATCCCTTATAAAACAATCCAACAAAAACCAATCACAATAGGGCAGAGGGATGCCAGGCAGAGGGGTATCAGGATCCACCTAAGGAGCTGTGTTGTGTGTTCATTCGTTTGGCATTTGTTGGGTGTCTCTCCTACGACTCCTTCGGCCCCAAAAGGGGAAACGGGGATAAATTAGGCAGGCAGGGGAACAGGGACAATAAACGGGTGAGTGAAGTCTGGGGGTGAGCGCAGTCTGGGGGTGAGCACTGGCCTAGGGGAGCGGTTCAGAGCGAGAGACGTCCCTGGAAAGCTTTCTGGAGACTGTTTGAGCCGAATCTTGAAAGATGCTGGAATGTTCCCAGCATCCAAGAGAGGGAGGTATGGTACAGGCACCCCCCCCACACACATATACCCTACACGTACAGGGATTGAGAGAGACAGAGAGACAGAGAGAGAACCCTTCTTCTCACATTGATGCTTGTCTTTTAGGTGACTTTTCCTCCTTCCACCCCCACTCAACCGCCCCAAAAATTCCTCTTATACTCTGTAGATGCCTCACTTCTCTTTTAGAAATCCAGCAACCCCGAAATTAAGCCCCTGTATGCTGGGCTCTGTGCTAGGTGCCAGCGCTGGGGAGGCATAGCCAGGTACCCGCCTTGAGGGACAGAAAGAGCACACATAAGGGCCCTGCCATTTGCTGGCCCCCAGCTGTGTGCCCAACATGGTGACAGACCTCACAACACTGTGAGGCACTGTCGCCACCCCCATCTCTCAGGTATGCACACCGAGGCATGTGAGATGAGGCAGGAGGGACAGTGACTCGCCTCAAGTTGAACAGCGAGTCAGTGGCCAAAGCAGGGCCCTGTCTGCTGTTGCGGGTGGTCCGTTCACTCCACATGTTAGCTGAGCTCCTGCTGCATTCCCGGCACAGTTCCAGGTTCTGAGGATAGAGCAGGGACAAAACAACGCCCCCGCTCTCCTACAGCTGACATTCTAGGCGGGCAATAAACATAAATATAAACATTATCAACTGGTGATAAGGGCCACCCAGAAAAAGGCACACATCGAAGGGTGGAGTGCCAGGGGGCGCTGTTTTATACAGGGGAGGTGGGAAAAGCCTTTCCAATAAAGTGACATCAGACAGAGACCATGAGGAAGACAGAAATGTCTTGCGGCTGTGTGAGGAAAACTCTTGCAGGCAGAGGGAATAGCAGTGCCTGCAGCAGGCACGCCATGGCATGCATGTTGGAGGCCAGGTGGCCGGAGTCTAGAGTAGAGTGAGAGGGAGCAGGAAGTGAGGTCAGCAAGACAGGTGGGACCAGAAAGGGGAGGGCCTTGCAGGCCAGGGCCAGGACTGCACTTTTTACTCCGAGCGAGCTTGAGCAGAGCAGAGCATGGGCCTGCCTTCCTGGTTAGAAGGATCCCTCTAGCTGCTGTGCTGAGAACAGACTGCAGAGGGGAGGCAGTCGGGCAGCGCTGTAGTCTCCAGAGGAGATGTGAGGGCGCTCAGGTCCAGGAGGTAGGAGGAGTGGCCACATTCCAGGTGTTTCCAAGATAGAGTGGACACACTTTGTTGCTGGGCTCCGTGTGGATGAGAGTTAGGGTCAGTGATGGATATGTGGCTTCTGGCCTAAGCAGTGTGGGGGGATAGTGCTGCCATTTGCTTAGGTGAGAAAGAACTGGAAGGAGCAGGCTTGAGGGGCTGGGGTGTTAAGAGCTTGGTTAGGGGCCTGTTACAGTTGCCAGGCAGGCCAGGAGACGGTCGGTATGAGCCTGGAATTCAGTGGAGAATCCAGGCGGAAGACAGAAATGTGAGAGCAGTCGGCGTGTAGACGGTGATAGCCACAGGACTGAGGGAGCTGGCCTGGACTTGCTTTCTGACCTTTCCAGCCCTGGCCACTTTTGCCTTTGGGACGCCTTTCTCCACGGGAAAAAAAATATTTAAAATTATGGTTTATAACTGTGTTGGCACAAAGACAAAAAAATGTTATCCAAGCTGGATTTTATTCCATTTTTTCCTCTAATTTAAAAAGAAATGTAAACATTTTCATGGGCTCCTAAAAGTGTTATGGGCCTTGGCACCATGCCTACCGTGACTCGTGGGAAAGTCAGCCCTGAGTTCACCCAGGAAGTGACTCTAGAAAAAGAAGAGGTGCAAGGACTGAACCGCGGGACACACTGACCTTTAGAAGTGCGGGAGGCGATGCGGAGGCAGCAAAGGGAGAAGGAGTAGCCCATGTGGTGGGAGGAGGATCCAGGGAGTGGTGGGGCCTGAGGCCAAAGGCAGCAAGTGTCTCAAGGAGGCGGGATCACCTGGGCCACTGAACCCAGTGTCGGCTGTTCAGGTGCTGGTCGTCCTGAGGCCTCGGCTGGCCTGTCCACCCATCCCTCTGGCATCCCCCTGAAGAAGAGGATGCAGCTCTCCCACCAGGTTCCAGCTGTCTCCACCCTCCTGCCCCTCCCATGCTGCCACCCCAGCCCCAGAACAGTAATGCTGTTGGCCTGGCCCCCATCCCTTTGCAGATCGTGTTTGAGATCTCCAAGCAAGAGGACTGGCAGGTCCCCATCTGGATCATTGTGGGCAGCACCCTGGGGGGCCTCCTGCTGCTGGCCCTGCTGGTCCTGGCACTGTGGAAGGTGAGGGCCCCCGCAGGGGAGGGAAGGAGCAGCATCCTGGCTGGTGGGCTCAGGCTCCAGCCCCTGGAGCTTCGTGGCCGCTGCCATGTTCTCCTCTCCAAGGGAGCTGGCACCCCACCCCCTCACCACAGCAGACACATTGGTTAGGGCCAACACAGGGCACTCAGACTACGGCTCTGACCTATCTGTGGGTGCCTTTGAGAACCTGATGAGAACTAAGGTTCCTATTAATAGAGAAAGAAAAAAAAAGCAAGTACAAACAACTGCACAAAATTTCTCCAACAATGTCAAGCTGTTAACAAACCTCCCAAAGTCCATCTCTGTCTCTGAAGCTCTGGTTACAAACCCCTTGTCTCAGCCTCCTCGTGCTACAGATGAAGGAGGCCCAGAGAGGGATGTTGGCTGGGGCTGGTCGCACAGCAAGGTGTGGGAGCCAGCATGACTTCTTGTATGCCGCCCACGGTCTCATCCACTGTGTTCCAGTCCACAGAGGCAGTTCTGGAGGAGGGGTGCTCAGAAGGAGCTGGGGTACTCAAGGAAGCCCTGAGGGAGGAATCTCGAGGAAGGGTAGTGGAGGGAAAGCAGGGGTAGGCCTTGTCCACCCTGTCCTCCTCTGAGACGTCTCCCTTTGCTTCCTCACAGCTCGGCTTCTTTAAAAGTGCCAGGCGCAGGAGGGAGCCTGGTCTGGACCCCACCCCCAAAGTGCTGGAGTGAGGCTCCAGAGGAGACTTTGAGTTGATGGGGGCCAGGACACCTGTCCAGGCAGTGTTCAGACCCAGGCCTGTGGCCCCACCGAGCTGGAGCGGAGAGGAAGCCAGCTGGCTTTGCACTTGACCTCATCTCCTGAGCAATGGCGCCTGCTCCCTCCAGAATGGAACTCAAGCTGGTTTTCAGTGGAACTGCCCTGCTGGGAGGCTGGGACACCTTCAACACAGACCCCTAGGGATTTAAAGGGACACACCCCCACACACACACCCAGGCCCACGCCAAGGCCTCCCTCAGGCTCTCTGGAGGGCATTTGCTGCCCCAGCTACTAAGGTGCTAGGAATTCGTAATTATCCCCATCCTTCAAAGAAACCCAGGGAGGAAGACTGTAAATACGAACCCAATCTGCACACTCCAGGCCTCTAGTTCCAGAAGGACCCAAGACAGAACAGATCTGAAGTCTGCCCTTTTCTCTCACCCTTCCCACCCCTCCATTGGCTCCCAAGTCATACCCACTCCCTTCCCCATAGATAGGCCCCTGGGGCTCCCGAAGAATGAACCCAAGCCCAAGGGCTTGATGGCGACAGCTGCGAGCCAGGGATGAAGAAAGACTCTGAGATGCGGAGACTGATGGCCAGACAAGTGGGACCAGGATACTGGACGCTGCCCTGAGATGAGAGGCAGCCGGGCTCTGCACCCACGTGCATTCACGTTGACCGCAACTCACACATTCCCCCACCAATTGTGGCCCCTTGCTCTCAGCTGCCAACCCTCCCAGGCCACTTTTGTTCCCAGGTACCTCATGGGAAGCATGTGGATGACACAATCCCTGGGGCTGTGCATTCCCACATGTCTTCTTGCTGCAGGCTGCCCCTAGACATGGACGCACTGGCCCGGCTGCAGCTGGGCAGCAGGTGTAGGGGTGGGGAGCCTCCCCTCCCTGTATCAGCCCCTCCCTACACATACACACTGCCTCCCATCCTTCCCTTATGCCAACCAGTGCACAGGGAAGGGCTTGGCCAGCGCTGTTGAGGGGTGCCCTCTGGAATGCACTGAATAAAGCACGTGCAAGGACTCCTGGAGCCTGTGCAGCCTCGGTGGCAAATATCTCATCCGCCGGCCCCCAGGACAAGTGGTATGACCAGTGATAATGCCCCAAGGACAAGGGGCATGCCTGCTGCCCAGCGGAGTAATTTATGCCTTAACCTTGTTTTGAGGTAGAAATGAAAGGGGGACACATCAAAGGCATCTGTCCCCCTGTGCACAGTACGACCTTTACTGTCGTGAATATTTTTGAAAAATTAAAAATACAGTGTTTAAAAACAACCAAGCACTGACATCCCATTCTGTGGGCAGAGCACATCACAGTGAGCCACACTCCGCTTTGGAGAGGAAGTAGCTGAGGGGGTTCCTTGCTTTCTCCCCGCTACATGTCGGAAGGGACTCATCTGCTATTTGCTGCCCACAACATGCCCTCCAAGTGGCTGCCTGGCTTCTGTGTGGCGTCTCCAGGGGTGGAGTGCTCTCTCTCCCAAGATCGCCCTTCCATCTATGGCCAGTGTGGATGGTTAGGACCCAAATGTTTCACTGTAGCTTCTGCCCTTGGTTCCAGCTCTTCCCTCTCACACCTCCCAGACTTCTCCAGGCCAGTTTCATTGTTAACCCTCTTACACTCTGACTTCAACCAAGGCGTCTCCATTCTGTTCTTGTGCCATTCATGTCTTGGAATCCCAATAAGTAGAACCGTGGAAATAATTTGATCTTGTTTTTGCATAAATGAGGACACTGAGAACCAGAGAGAGCCCTAGGCTCCCACAGCAGAACCAAAGCTAAACCTAGGACTGCTGTCTCCCAAGCCAGATTCTGTCATCCGAGCGCAGCCTCAGAAGGGCTTGATGTGCAGCAAAAGGTGAAAATGGTGAAACTAAAATCTGAGTATCAAAACCCATTGCCTTCTAATAGAATCAGAAGGAAATGTTGCTAAATCATATTCCATTTCAGTCATCACTCTTATGAATGGGGTAACCTGGCTAAATAAGAACTAATGAACCCCCATTCACAAGTGCATTGTTTGATTTAGCACCAAGTCTTCCATCAAATACCGTCAGATCTGAGAGAATGCTCTTATGGAAAACCTGATTTTTAGAGGTTGGCATTCATATTTTTAAAAACTGCTACCTGTGACCACAGTGCAGGCCAAACAGAATGTACTCTGGTCAAATGCAGCCCAGAGGTCACTGAATTGCAACCTCTGGACTCGCAGTCAGAGGCAGGCAGCCCTTATTCCAGAACTCCACAGTCCCTTCACACCCTTCCCCAGACCTACACCAAGACTAACTAAGTGGTCAAAAGGTAGGCAAACTGAAAGTTGTATCAAGACCCTTAGCCTCTCAATTTCTGTTATCAAGTCTCCCTTTCTGAATCTATTTACTCTGAAGTATAAATGTCCAATATGAGCCTTAAGAGTGCCTGGTAGAGCAAACAAAGATGCATCTTATAGGGAGCAAAGTCTATGCTAACAGTGTTTCTCAATCCTGGCTGCACCTTAGAACCACCTGGGAGCTTTCAAAGTGACCACTGCAAGGGCCCGACCCACTATGGATCCCAATTTCACTGGTTGGGAGAGGGGCCAAATTTGTTTCCAACGTCCCTAGATGACTCTAATGGCTGAGAGTTGTCACCAACAGGTAAGTGAATATCCAAGCTAGAAGATGAAGAAAGAGGGGGTTGTGCTCAAGCCCATTGTGCCTCATAAAGCAGATGATCTCTGCAGAGCTGAGCTTCTCCAAGAGTGGTCCCAGGACTGCCTCAGTCAGACCACAGACGCCTAAGTTCCTCCTCGGACTTCACAGACCCAAGTTCTATGAGGTAATTCTAAGCACATTAAACTTATAGAACAGCCCTCTGGATTTAACATTACATAACAGCTATAATATTCTGCTATAATATTATAGTAATATTCTGCTATTCTCTAATCTTCAACGTCAGTTTCTCAGGCCTGTCTTTAGATGCCCTTCAGCTGTGCTGAGGACTATCTTGGTGGCAGCCAGCAAAGAAAATCAGCAAAAATCCCAGTGGAGTTTCTGGCTTTTACTTTTGTTAAGGAAGGTGATGTTTCTTAACATGACAGGTATCTAGGTGAAAAGAGCAAAGTGCTAATGCAAACACAACAGAGACACTATGGAATAGCTCTGCCCAGGGACATGTGGAAGAGCTTCTGGAAGACGGTGTGGACCTTTCCATCCCTAGAGGTCTTTACAAGATAAACTGCTACCTCCATCAGTATTCAAAAGGTTTTAGCATCAATATTGTCTGAGAATAAGACACTAGACTTGAGTCAGTCCCCTGGCTTCAAGCCCAGGATGCCAAGCAGCCTGTAATGGAGACCGCTGGCTTAATCATGTTCCTTTCCTGGCATAGCTCACTGCACCCATGCCTCACCCCCAACAAGCAGTCTCCCCACCACCCAAATGTGCCTTGGGTGCCTTAAATACAGCCATTAGTATGAATGGTCCCCTGTTTTTATTCAACACCATACTGGTCTTTGCTTTTACCTTCAGCTAGCTAATGTGGTTCCAGCCTTTTATTCTGCACTCCTTGTTACCAAAAAACAAAAAACAAAAACAAAAAAAAACAAAAAAAAAACACCTCCCAAACTATCTTTATGTTAGTGTTAACATCAACTAGATTCTTTTCTCAAAGGACAGCCAGGCCTAATTGGCCACATTAAAATCTGCAGAGTGTTTTTGTGTCACTGTCTATTCAATTAGTTTCAACATCATGCTAAAATAGGACAGCATGTTCCAAAACTGAAACTGAAGTAGGAACAGAGCCTTGCTGATTTAGCATGAAGAGAGAATTATAAGCCTTGCACCTGGACTCTAAAACTTTTCAATAAGATGTATGCTAAACTGTACCTAGCAAACTTACCAAGTCCAAAGTAGAGTACAAGCAGAAAGTTATTTTTAAAGGAGGAGCACTATCATTGAGGGACTTACCCTTTCTAATCAGCTTTGCATGGTTTGTTTTGAGAGTGTCTCGCTCTGTTGCCCAGGCTGGAGTGCAGCGGCTCCATCACAGCTCACTGCAACTTCTGCCTCTCGGACTCAAGCAATCCCACCTCAGTTTCCCGAGTAGCTGGGACTACAGGCACACACCACACCCAGCTAATTTTTGTATTTTTTGTAGAGACAGGGTCTTGCCATGTTGCCCAGGCTGGTCTCAAACTCCTGGACTATCTCCCTGGCACTGCATTTAAAAAGATGTGCAGCAACTTAGTGATGTGTCTGAAATGTTTTCAGAAGGTGGCCCAAGCCAGAGTCAAAAAATAACTTGTTTTTGTTTAGAAAATTAGAGGAAATACAGAAAATCAAATTTCAATTAGGTGCATCTAACTGGAGAACAAGCTTATCAAGGACAGAGACCATCTTTCTTATTTTTATTTTTGGGACAGGGTCTCGTCCTGTCACCCAGGCTAGAGTGCAGTGGCACAATCACAGCTCACTGCAGCCTCGACCTCCTGGACTTCAGTGACCCTCCCACCTCAGCCTCTCGAGTAGCTGGGACTATAGACGTGCACCACCATGCCCAACTAATTTTTTAAAAAAATTTGTGTAGAAAGGGGGTCTCACTTTGTTGCCCAGGCTGTCTCTTATTTTTGTATGTGTATCTGTGGTGCAGTGCCTGAAATACAGTAGGTGTTCAGGAAGCACCAATTTGCAAGAGTATCTTGCCGTTGATTAAGGCAAAAGCAAAACCCCAGTCCTCCCCTCTGATGGACTGAGCACACCAAAGTTTTAAAGCACAGGCAAATTAGAAAATGTATTTTTGTCTAAACTTGCCAACAAGCTAAGGTTTTCTGAACCATCTAAAGTTTGCCTCTCTCATACTGAAATGTTCTAGGTCAAGTATCTGAAGGAATATAGTACTGCCAGTATTTTCTTTAGTCATCTGTCATACAGCAGACACTACTTGAAACAAAGAAAAAAATGTTTTAAAACCTGTCTGGATGATTTCCATGGTCTCACTAGGTATTGCAGCCGGGGAGTGACCCAGCAGAGATCTGAAGGTGAGCTTCCCTAGTACTGGCATCTCATAGTGAAGGAGCACTGCTCAGTGGGTCAAGAGACCCAGAGCCCACTCTCGGTTATGACACACTTAGTCCTTGTGCGGCCTTTCTGGGCTTGTGTCCTGAACTATAAAATGAGAGGGCTGCACTGTTTTTTTCAGATCTCTATAGAGAATGGAATGGCCACTCAGAATCTAAATTTGAAAACAAACATGTCCTGAGGGTGTGCTCCAATACCACCCTTTAATACTCTCCTGAGGTGTGAATGCTGGAAATGAGAAGGCCAAATTACTGTTACTTGCAAATGATTAGTGTATCTGGGACATCCAAAAGAAGTAACTGAAAATGTATTTCCTTAAAAAAAAAAAAAAAAAAAGTGCAGTGCTTTTGTAAAAACATTAATATTTAGAAGTACGTAGTGCTAATAAAAGGAAAATAGTTGTAAGACCTTCATTAAAAAGAAAAACCTAAAAAAAAAACAAGCAAATTCTGGATAGAGGTGTATGCTTTACCTAACCAGACATAGCTTTCTTTTCGATTAAAAAAAAAGGTTCAGAAATGCAGAACTGCACAGATGTCCCTAAATCTGTTAATTCAATGCTAAACAAAATAATCTCTTAACATGATGAAATGACACCAAACTTCATCTGGAAAAATAAACATATAATAATGAAAAAAGTTAGCTACTCCCACCTCTCTACTTAAAAAAGACAAATGAAGAAATACTAGTCCAAGGCCAGGTGTGGTGGCTTATGTCTGTAATCCCAACACTTTGGGAGGCTGAGGTGGGAGGACTGCTTGTGCCCAGGAGTTCAATACCAGCCTAGGCATCATGGCAAAACCCCATCTCTACAAAAAATACCCCCCAAAAAAAGAATTAGCTGGGCATGGTGGCACATACCTGTAGTCCCAGCTACTTGGGAGGCTGAGGTGAGAGGATCACTTGAGCCCAGAAGATCAAGGCTACAGTGAGCCATGATGGCACCACTGCACTCTCCAGCCTGGGTGATAGAGTGAGATCATGTCTCAAAAAACAAACAAACAAACAAAAACCAAACAAATTCTAGGAAAATCAAAATTTTAAACCAAAGAAGAGAAGGAGAAAGAAGGGAAGGGAAGCCATAAAAGTGTCTCTTTCAAATAGATCATGGGGGGGGGAAAGACATACAACTTGGAATAGAGACAGCCTTACAAGCAGGATCTAACACTCAAGACTCCATTTTTTTTAATTGTGATAAATTTGACTATAGAAAAAAGTAAACTTTGGATACAGAAGTACCATAAAGTAAATAAACTGCAACTATTATATGACAGAGAAAATGTACTCAAACTTCTAAGGAACTTCTAACAAGTAGGGAAAAAAAAAAAAAAAACACAACCCCAAGGCAAACATAGTCAATAAATATATGAAAGTGTTCAACGTTACTCATAATAAAGGCGCACAAATCAAACCATGAAATACTATTTTTCATTAATCACAACTTTGAAAAAACTAAATGATTAAGTAATATCTGATGTCAATAAAGATGCAGAGAGATGGAAGGCAATTTGGTAACTTCTGTCAAGATTTTAAGTAGTCACTAAACCAAGTTCCAGTGCTAGGAATGAATATGTCCTATAAGTATTGTACTTAAGGATGTTGACTGCATCATTATTTGAAATATCACAAACTGAAAACCTAAAGAACATCAATACAATCTAGTTAAATACATTTTTAATCCATCAACAGAATTAAATGCTATGAAGTTGTTTTAAAAATCTATACATATAGAAATGAAAAATGCCTAAGATATATTACATGAAAAAGATAAGATACAGAATAGTGTTGCATTTTAAAACTGAAAAGGAGAAATAATACATATGTGCACAGAAACATTCTGGGAAGCTACTCAAAAAACTAATAATAGTGATTGTCTCTGCAGAGTCCAAATGGGAGGCGGGAAGAGATGAAAAGGGAACTTTAAAAAAATATATTTGAATTTTCCTTTACTATTTGAATTTTTTCCCGTGCACATATATAACTTTGACAACTTTAAGGCACTCAACAAAAGAACATCGCAACTAAGGCACACTGAATAATAAAGACACAAACCTCAAAGTAGTTTTTTTCAAACATTTACTGAACACAAACACCATTTTTTCCTTTTACACAGCAAGATTGTTAGTTTCAAATTAGCTGAGTTATTAGGACTGTCAATTGCCATGAAACTAAAAATGACTCTACATGTCAAACTCAAAATAGAAAATGTCATGCAATATATAAATCACTAATGGACCTCTGGTGCAGTCAGCAAGTTTACTATGTTTATTAAAGTCACATAAATGGTTTGACAAAAGTGCACAATAGAATGACATCACTGGTTTGTTATAAATCACAGTGAATTACTAGAATACAACAATGTAGTTCCTCTACACGGAGGATTGCAGGATGGGGTGAAAAGGACAGGGTCTTTTCCATCGATTAGGCCAGTCAGATTTTACTCCCTAACTGTGTACCTCTGAAAAGATTAGTGAGGAAAGCTGAGTTTCTTTCCTCATCTTTTCTTCTCTACCAGTTACTAAGCAACAACAAAAAAAAGCCATGCACAAATTTTACAACACCTGATAAAAAATAGATACAAAATCGTGTTCGTTTCATCACTTGGCAAGCTTGCATCTTTGCTCCTTCATTTTTCTGATTAGGCCATTCATCACATGACTCACCCTGAATAAAAGCTGTTAATAATTTAGCAATACTTACCCCTGTACACACATCAAGATACACTCCCCATAACCATCAAGTCATTGTCTCTTCCCTATACATTAACACAAAGGTACACACCACAAACCTAGAGACCACATTTACTTTACAGTTTTAAAAATTAATATATCTCCACTATCAATAGTGTAGTATTTATTTCAGATCCCATATTTGGGGGAGGGCATGCTGTACAACCCAGTCCATCTAAAGATTTGGGAAAGTCTGCCAGAAATACATAAGAAAGCCCTGCAATGTGATACACACATAGGAGTTTTCTACTTTCAAGAGATGACATCCAGAAAAAGCTATGCATTTTCAGAGCAGGAATGGACACATAGCTTAAAACCTCTGGACTAAAAATGTTTCATAGCACAAAAGGCAGAGTTTTGTTTTCTTTAACCCCTTTTTAATGTTATAGTATAGTCAGTGAGAAAAACAGAATAGTCATGTGTGCATCACCACATCTGACTAATCTGAAAAGGAACATTTAAGATTCTTACAGATAATCTACCATAAAAAAACAAGTCCTTTATACTTTCATTCATCTATTCACTAATTCAGCCACTGACTGGCTGTTTCTAAACCAGCAAACTGTAATCAAAGGTCTGGCAACTCACTCCTCACCCCACCCCATTCCAAAAAAAAAAAGAAATGCTTCTGCTTAAACAACCCAAAGTGGTCTTATTCATAAAGTAGCTGCCTCAACTATAGTGGAAACTCTTGACAGGGTGTTGCTCCCTTGAAATTTCAATTTTCAAAACATTTGTCAAACAGAGTTGGTATTTAGAAAGCTGCTGCCCCCAAATCATATTTTACTTCAAACAATGCTATCATACCTAAGTTCTCACAATTACCAATCGTTAGTCCACTATTAGTATAATGAAATAAAACCCTTCTCAGAAACAAGCAGACCAAAGCTTACAGATGGTCTGCTTTTGGGTTTGGTTTATTTAAAATTCCCACAGCAAAGAACCTTAACATGATTGGGCTGTGGCCTACTAGAGCAACCAGGGTGGACTGAAAAAGCTATGTTGTCAGTGTCAGTTCTAATGTAAAAACGTTCCCCCTTCTTTATCAATTGAGGGGATGGGTTTGCTGCCCATTCCTTGAGTTAAATAGTTAACTTAAACTCAATAGCTCAATTTTGCCAACTCTATCAAGTGCATAAAACCCACTTAAGCTTCTCATGATTTGCGAATGAAAACATCCACCTGGGCCTCCCTAGCTCATCCAGATTTATATAACTATTACTGAACAGGACAGAGAAGTTTTGGTTGAATCTGTAATACCATCAATGAAGAGATACAACTCAAAGCATACGTATACCAATAGTAAACATCAAATGACCAAAGTGGCTGCAAAATGGAGACAGCCTAGAGTTCACAGAGGGCTAAGATATAGAACTATCATTTTCTTACCTATTTTCCTTTTTTTAAAAAAAAAAATTAAGTTGGGGAAGGGTCTGGCTAAACATATTTTAAAACAATTCTACCAAAAACATTTTAAAAAAACAGGCATGTAGATCACTTATTTCAAAAATGATTTTATACAGGTGTTTCACAATACACATTTGGATTGATTTTACAAGATAGAATTAGATTCTCAGCAGGATACTACACAATTTACCACTATACTAAACAAACAAACAAAAATCTAATTACCATTAGCATAGTTCATAGTTTATTCCACTGTCTTCAAATTCGTTCTCCAACCTGTCAGCATTTCAATCAACAGTTTTACTTTCTCCAGCATTGTCTTCCCTTCTCAAAATAGAATGTCATTAAATTTTGATGTCTGAATATGTACATATAATCGTTATCCTCATTTTATAAATAAGCAGTGTCTTAAATAGTGCTGGTCCTGGGTAGCCAAAGGGATGAAATGTGTTTTTAAAACATGCAACATTATCTGATATTTTAAGTTTTGATGTTTAAATAAAAATGATATACATTAATAATGGAACCAACTGAATACCAAGTATCAAAGCTATTCCTTAGACTGTCCAATAAGCAGGCCTTGTAGTTTGAAAAATAAAGGGTCTGATCTGAACTGTGGAAAAAGCATGATTCACTCACCTTGAAGAAGAGCATTTTCTCTTTCAGGCCACTGAGAGTTGCTAAGAGCAAGGTACAGTATTTCCTTGACTCATACCAGGAGGATCAAGTCTGGTAATTTTTAAATTAGGGCTCACTCAAATACCTCCGTTTAAGCCAACCTAAAAACCTTCCTTGTAAAATCTCAGGTTAGGAAAATAGAAATCTATTACCATGACAGAATTTACCATGAAAACATTCCTAACTGAAGCAAGAAGACACACAAAGTATAATGATAGCAACTGTAAAAAGTATCTTGCATCCTTGGGGGATAGTCCCCCCTTCTGTCCCCTCCCACCCTTCAAAATATTTCATTTTGTGGGGTATTTCTATTTTATTTAAGGCCCTAGGTGCTGATTTTGGCTTGGTCATTGTTTTATACTGATCCAACTGCAACCTTTCTCTTATACTTTACAAAGCATTATCCATACATAAAGTGTTAATTGAAACCTTATTTTTTTTTAAGTTTATATCTGATGCTGCTACATCATTATAATGCTTTTCATTAAAGGAAAAAAAAAGAAGCTGCAGGTCTTCACTTACAGTACCATGCACTATGAGTAGCTAAGGCATTCATTTGGCACTAGAGAGAAAATTACAGATACAGCTAATTTTGCTTTCATTATCATTATCATTTTTAACATCAATAGAAATAAGCGTATAACTTTCACTTGAATTTTTGTAATGCTTAAAAGATAATCACAGAATACCCTTTTAGTTTGACAGTTAAAATGTTGCCATTAAAACAAAACAAAACCAAAAAACCATAAAGACCTCTGTATAGCCTGTAGGAATAAGTGACATTTTGTGGTTGAAAAATTTGCAGCTCAGACAAAATTACCTTTCAAGTGGCATTAAGAATTATTTTTATCATAAAAAACACGTAAGTTCCTATACCACACTAGTGATATTTCTACTTCTTGTCACAGACTAAGAAAGTGAAAAAATTCAAAAATATCCTGGCTCCTTTTCATCTGTCATAAATAAAAATACCTTATTAGGGAGGCACAAATAATGCCTTCTGGAAAAGTAGTTTCCAAATTTTAAAAGATATAGGAGGAAAAGGGAAAAGGGGACAAAAATAGAATGTATAGCTATACTGTGACAATTTGTTTCATAAGAAAACAGCATTCATAATTTTTACATGTCTATGAGCTGAATCAAATAGACTGCTGCAATTTAGATAAATTTCATTAAAATAGACTTTGAAGAATTCAAGCCTAAAGGCAGAGTCCATCAAGATTCTCTGAAAAGTTGGTTTAAGATGATAACCATTTTGTATATACTACCCAGCATAATGCAACAATTTCAAATGGATTTAACTTTACAAATTTGTAACTATTAAATTAGCATATTTTCCAGATTAATCTGCAGCTATTTTTTTAAAATCCTCCTGAATGCTAAAATGTGCTGCATCACTCCGTATAAATAATGGAAGAGTGAAAACTATCTACAGCAGTTTGGCATGTGCAGAACACCTGGATATCCCATTCCTTTTAATGTTCCTTTTTAGCTCTTTTTCTTCATAAAATCCTCAAAACTGCTGCATGGATAACATGCTGACATAGGCTTAACAGAAATACTTTTGTAAGCAGCTGTTTAAAACATTATCAACTTGAAATTATAAATGTCCCTTGTTACATAAACAATTTTATATCTGTTCCTTTAAAAAAAAAAAAAAAAGACAAATAGGTGACCAATATCCAAATACCTTATCGTTACACCAAAACTATGTGGCTTTGTTTAAAGTCTGTCTGAAATCAATTATCATGAGGCAAGAAAAACAAATACAGAACTAAGGAAGGATGGGATGGGAGGAAGGGTAGTGGAAAGAAAAGCAGAATTTATGAACACATAATTCTACTGTCTGTGATTAAAGTCCTTTACTTTTTAGCACCACATTAAACGACTTTACATATCCAGTCACTTAATGAAATCCAACAAACTCTTCAAGAGTTCTGGGGATCTGGTCTTGGTAGTTAATGTCATTAGCCCGAACTGCTCGGGCAGCCAGGCACTTGAGACTCATCTTCATTTGAGTTTTAAGTAGTATTTCAGATACCCCAGTTGTACTTTTGTCTAGCGGAGTCTTATTCTGTTTATTCGTCATGTCAGTGTGAGCTCCAGCTTCAACTAGGCTAATGATGATGGAGTGCAAGGTCAAAAAATCACTGATGGGCCTGTTGTACTGAACGATAATATGAAGGGCACTGTTTCCCTCATTGTCCACGGCATTCACCTCTGCACCACAGTCCAGTAGGAGCTTTGTGACAAGTGCGTTTGGAAAGCTGCAGACGTCATTGGTGTGGAAATCATCAACCGGAGTATTGGAATTGACAGCCAGATGCAACAAGGTGAAACCTTCACGAGTTCTGGGATCAAGGTGAATCAGGTTGTATATCTGCTTGTTAATTTTGCACTGATCTTCTTCGCTGCACTGCGTTTTGGTAGAGATGCATACTAAATACAGAAAGGTATAGAGATTACATTCATAATTGTCCATAGCATTGTGGACATCAGCATCTGATATATTTTTCACTCTGTTCATACTTTGTTCTATTTCCAAAACACTGCATCTCAAAACACATTCTATGTCTGGGGCCTTCACAGTTTCATTCAAATGTATCATTTGTGAGAAAACTTGAGCAAATCGAAGAAGATCCTTGTGGGTGTTCCTGTTACCTTTTTGTCTGAGGTGCAGGGCGTGAAGCCACAACTTGATACACTGCTCAAATTCCATGTTATCCGCATAAACAGCTCCCCTGTAAATGATGGGATGAGAAACATCAATATTGTCAGCACCTAAAATCCG
Source organism: Theropithecus gelada (assembly GCF_003255815.1). Taxonomy (NCBI): domain Eukaryota; kingdom Metazoa; phylum Chordata; class Mammalia; order Primates; family Cercopithecidae; genus Theropithecus; species Theropithecus gelada. Next base: position 43,904,112 of record NC_037674.1, on the reverse strand, counting down.
TTCCCGAACTATAAGGCCTTCCATATGAAGAGCATCTCTGTCTTGCCGAATGGACTCCAGTTCCTGAGGATTTCTACATTCAGTTCTATTCCCATAAGCATGGATTGGTGGAAGAACCTCTTTTTCGAGAATGTTATCACCATCTTGAAACCTCTCTAACATGGCTAAATATAGATAGTGGTATGTCTTTATGATGTCATAGTTCTCACGGTCATTTGCAAAGGAGGCACCCAAGAGTTCCAAAGCTTCAATCCGACTTCTTCGGTCACAATCAGCATGAGAGAGCAACAGTTCAACGACATCAGCTTTACAGCTTTCGGCAGCTACTTTCAATGGCGTCATCCCATGGCCATTCACTACTATAGCAGCACGCCATTTTATCAGCTCTTTCACAATATCTATGTGCCCAGCTTCAGCTGCAAAGTGCAATGCTGTGGCTCCACAATGTGCTTTAGCATTGGGATCAGCACGTTGTTCTAAAAGGTATCTGACCACATCAGTGTGTCCCTTATATGCTGCAATCATTAGGCAGGTGTTGTCATATTTGTTGGCAATGCTGATGTTGGCATTATTTTCAACCAAGTATTTCACAATGTCCAGTCTGCCATCAAAGCATGCTGCCCGCAGGGGGGTTGAATTAGTTACTGTGGTATGATTCACGTTGGCTCCATGGCTGACTAGAAGTTTAACAACTTCAAAATGTCCTGCTCCAGCTGCACACCAAAGAGCAGTGGCACCATCAATGACATACCTACACATGAAAAGAATAAGCAGTTAGATAATGGAGGCCACAGCCTAACATCCGTTTAAAGGATGTGTTCACTCGCACCGACCAAGACCTCACTCTCCAGAACATTAATAAAACATCAGTTCTCATGAAAATAAAAACAGGTAATTTAAGGAAATCACTTTGCATAGTACTTGTACCTAATATAAAGCTCAATATATGCTATTACTGTTACTATATAACCCTAAAAAACAAACCTGAAAAATCAACAACTTTCTACTAGCAAAAGTAAATACATTTCAGAAGGCACAGGGGAAATGTATGGAGGTAGCTTCTTCATCACCAAGTTGATTCACTGGTTCCTAGAAGAACATGTTCCTCTTTCCCAGTAGTCTCCAGGCAGCAAGCAGTTTCTGACAATTAGGAAAGCCACCCCAACCCTACATTAAAGCCGCTTTAAGAAGAAAAAAATACAGCAGATTAAGTTTCCCCTAAGCTAATTGAGTACTATACGACAGCAATGAGAATGAAATAATTATTGCTCCCTACACAATATGAATAGATAACATAAACCTGATGCTGAGAAAAAGAAGTCAGATGAATACAGCACATATTGTATTATTACATTTACATACTTATCTGCAGTGTTAGAAGTGAGGATACCGGTTACTTTTGGGGAGAGGAGTGAATGGGAGAAAGCACAAAGGGGACTCTAGTAAACAAATATGTTCACTTTGTGAAATTTTTATATATTATAATTAGTGCATTTTTCTCTAAGTTACATTATGCTCCAATTTAAAAGTTTTAAAAACATATATGTACATGTGCGTGCATATAATGCTCGTCTGTGTGTGATAGGAAAAAACTAAAAGCAGGAAATAATTCACACTTTTGGAAAACCAAGCAGATATCTTCTGACATGACTGGACTTGTGGTTTCGTATTTATCACTTACTTACTAAACATCTGATATGTGCTAGGTTCACTACTTAACGTACAAAATTAGACTATTGCTAGAGTCCAATCTTTCCCACCTTTCTACTGTCAATTTTTCCCCAAACTCAATTTCTCAATTTTTTACCACTAACCAAAACACCTGATAAGTAGATTTTTGCTGGAGATAGTCTACTGTGCTAGAAGCAGTAAGTATATTTGGAAATGTTAACAAGAAAAGTTGATCAAAGGAACATTCACTAGGGCAATTAAATACACATACCAAAAACTTCACTAGTGAGCTTCTCACTATACAACTTTACAACACTGGTCAAATTATATCCCCCACGAAGTGGAAAAGAGAATAATGCTCCTGGTGCTATAGTTTGAATGTGTCCCCACCAAAATTCAGGTGTTGCCAAATGTGAACAGCATTAAGAGGTGATGTCTTGAAGAGGTGATTAGGTCATGAGGGCTCCTCTACTTGTGAATGAGATTAAGGACCATATACAAGAGGCGTTAGGCCTGGCGTGGTAGCTCACGCCTATTATCCCAGTACTTTGGGAGGCTGAAGTGGGCAGATCACTTGAGGTCAGGAGTTCAAGACCAGCCTGGCCAACATGGTGAAACCCCATCTCTACCAAAAATACAAAAATTCGCCGGGCATGGTGGCACATGCCTGTAATCCCAAATACTCAGGAGGCTGAGGCAGGAGAATCGCTTGAACCTGGGAGGCAGAAGCTGCAGTGAGCTGACATCGTGCCACTGCACTCAGTCTGGGCAACAGAGCAAAACTCCATCTCAAAAAAAAAACAAAAAAAAAACAAAACAAAAAAAACAGGTGTTAGCAACATTCCACTGGCTTGCCTTTTCACCTTCCACCATGTGAGGACACAGCATTCCTCCCCTCTGGAGGACACGGCCCTCACCAGACAACTGAACCTATCAGCACCTGGATCTTGAAGATTTCAGCCTCCAGAAATATGAGAAATAAATTTCTGTTCATAAATTACAGTGTCAGGTATTTTGTTATAACACCACAGAACAGACTAAGACATATAAATATCACGGTTTAACCCCAGTTAACATCAACACAAAAAACAATACCCTTTATCACTTCTACTGAAAATACTCATTTTATAATAATTTAAGCAATTACTTTTTCAGTTTCAAATAGTGACACAAAATATTTGTAAACAAAAGCCTTCTCAGTAACAGTGTTACCTACAAAGAAGAGGCTAGGACTGGCTGGGAAGAGACTTGAAGGTACTGGAAATGTCCTATATTTCGATCTGGGTGGCAGCCACATGAACGGATATTTAGGGAAAAAACTCATCAAACTGCATACTTAAGATCTCTGTATTTTACTGTAGGTAAGATATACCTCAAAAAAGATCAGAAGGCTCCTAAAATTATTTTTTTTAATTTTTATTTTAAAAAATGCATTTGTTAATTGATTTTTTTTAACTAAAGAATGGATCAGGCTGGGTGCAGTGGCTCATGCCTGTAATCCCAGCACTTTGGGAAGCCAAAGCGGGTGGATCACCAGAGGACAGGAGTTCGAGACTAACCTGGCCAACATGGTGAAATCCCTTCTCTACTAATAATACAAAAATTAGCCAGGAGTGGTGGCACACACCTATAATCCCAGATACTCAGGAGGCTGAGGCAGGAGAATCACTTGAACCCAGGAGGCAGAGGTTGCAGTGAGCCAACATTGCGCCATTGCACTCCAGCCTGGGTGACAAGAACAAAACTCCATCTCAAAAAAAAAAAAAAAGAATGAATCAAGAAAATAAGACACTACATCAGTGATGCCAACTATATGTTAATTAAACAATTCAGTTTAATTAAAATTCACTTATTATGTTTTTATTGTCATGATTATGTAAAGTTCAATAAACATTTATTTACTGTCAAAAAAATACCACTTGCAACAGCATCAGAAAATACCAATAAATAGTAATAAATCTAATGAAAAATGTGCAAGACTTCTACACTGAAAACTACAAAGCAGCACTCCTGAGATAAGCAAAGAAAATCTAAATAAATGGGAAAATATTCCATGTTCATGATCCAGAAGACTCTATAATGTTAAGATGTCAATTCTCCCCCAAAATGATCTATAGAGTCTATATAAACCAAATGAAAATCCCAGCAGGTTGTGTGGTATATGTGTGTGTGTGTGTGTGTGTGTGTGTGTGTGTGTGTGTGTGTGTGTGAGAGTCCAAGAGGTCGAGGCTACAATGAGTCATGATCAGGCCACTGCACTCTAGACTGAGCAACAGTGCGAGACCCTCTCTCTAAAATGGGAAGGCAAGGAAGGAAAGGGAGGAAGGGAAAGAGAGAAAAGAAAAGAACAGAAAAGAAAAGAAAACGAACGGACAGGCCAATTCTAAAAAGAATACGGAAATGCAAACAACCAAGATAATCTTCAAGAAAAATAAAGCTAGAGGACAAACTACAGTAATTAAAATTAAGTGCTGGCACGGGGACAGAATAATATTATCAATAGACCAAAAAAAAAAAAAAAAAAACTCCAGAAATAGATTCACACATACAGAATCCCTTGATTTCTGACAAAGGCTCCAGGGAAATTCACACAGAAAACATGGACGGCCGGGCGCGGTGGCTCAAGCCTGTAATCCCAGCACTTTGGGAGGCCGAGGCGGGCAGATCACGAGGTCAGGAGATCGAGACCATCCTGGCTAACCCGGTGAAACCCCGTCTCTACTAAAAAAATACAAAAAACTAGCCGGGCGAGGTGGCGGGCGCCTGTAGTCCCAGCTACTCGGGAGGCTGAGGCAGGAGAATGGCATAAACCCGGGAGGCGGAGCTTGCAGTGAGCTGAGATCTGGCCACTGCACTCTAGCCTGGGCGACAGAGCGAGACTCCGTCTCAAAAAAAAAAAAAAAAAAAGAAAAGAAAACATGGTCTTTTTGATAAATAGTTCTGGAGCAACAAGATCATCTATATGGAAAATAATTATCCTTGATTCCTACCTCACAGTACATACAAAAATTAGAGACACAGTATAGACCTATACTGTGAAAAGCAAAACAATAAAAGCTTCTCAAAAAAAAAAAACTAGACTATCTTAATGAATTTAGTGTTGATCACAATTTCTTGAACAGAATACCAAAAAAAAAAAAAAAAGCATTAACTGTTAAAGAAAAAGGAAGTATTTTATTGGATTTCATTAAAACTACAACTTCCATTAATCAAAAAACATTATAAAAAAAGTGATTAAGTGGCCAGGCACAGTGGCTCACAACTGTAATCCCAGCACTGTGGGGGGCTAAGAAGAAGACTGTCTGAGCCAAGAGTTGAAGATCAGCCTGCGCAACACAGCAAGATCCTGTCTCTACTCAATTTAAGGAAAAAAAAAAAAAGACTGAACAAGTATACTTCACAAAAGATCTCCAAATGGCCAATATGCATATGAAAAGATGCTCAAGATAATTACTTAACAGGGAAATGCAAATTAAAACCAGTTTACCAATATACACACCCAGCAGAATAGCTAAATTTAACAAGACTGACAGGGCAATAATAAGTGTTGAGCAAGATGTGGCAACTGACATTCTCATTGCTGGGGGAAACTGCAAGTAGGAATGTAATTTGGTTGTTGAACTTTGGGGAAACTATTTGGCAATATCTGTTAGTTAAACATACACCTACCTGATGACCCAGCAATTCCACTCCTTGATATATACCAGATAACTAAATGCAAATGTCTACCAAACAACATACACAAATGCTCACTGCAGTTTTATTTGCAGTTTTATTCATAACAGTCAAACACTGGAAACAACCAAAATATTAATAGGAAATGGATAAACTGTAGTATATTTATGCAATGGAATATCACACATCATTAAAAAAGAAACTACTGATACATGCAACTACACGGATGAATCTCAAAGACACTGTTTTAAGCGAAAAAAGTCAGACAAAAAGAGTACATACTGTATAATTCTGCTTATAGGAAGTTCAAGTACAGGCAAAACTAATCTGTGGTGACAGAAGTTGTATTAGTCCATTTTCATGCTGCTAATAAAGGCATACCCGAGACTGGGCAACTTACGTAAGAAAAAGGGTTATTGGACTTACAGTTCCACATGGCTGGGGAGGCTTCACAATCATGGCAGAAGGCAAGGAGCAGCAAGTCACGTCTTACGTGGATGGCAGCAGGCAAAAAGAGCTTGTGCAGGGAATCTTCCCTTTATAACCATCAGATCTCATGAGACTTACTATCACGAGAACAGCACAGGAAAGACCTGCCCCCATGATTCAATTACCTCCCACCGGGTCCCTCCCACAGCATGTGGGAATTCAAGATAAGATTTGGGTGGGACATAGCCATACCCTATCAGACGTCAAAATAATCATTACCTCTGGGAAGGAAAGGGAGGAAACTGGGAAGGGGCACAAGGGAAACTTTCAGTGATAAAATGTTCTACACATTGATCTAGAAGGTGACTAGATGGATGTAAACATATTAAAAATTCATCGTACAGTATTGTACACAAGATTCATGCACTTTACTAGATATACCTCCTCTAAAAAAAACAGATATAATTATAAACAAAAACAGGCACAAAAGACTTCAAAGAAAAACAGTTTAAATGAATATAAGTAATTTATACCAAATACTTTCATTTCAAGTAATTTCAATTTCAAGTAATTTCAATTCAAGTAATTTATACCAAATAACTTTGGTAATTTATACCAAATACAGTGCCAAGCACTGTATTCACTGCTGAATATGCAAAATATCTCACTTAATCTTCACAATAATCCTATGAGGTAGGTACTATTATTATGCCCTATTATACTATTACATTATAGTTATAATATTAACTATTATGCAGATAAATAAAAAGTTTATATGAGGGCTGGGCGCAGTGGCTCACGCCTATAATGCCAACACTTTGGGAGGCCGAGGCAGGCGGATCACCTGAGGTCAGGAGTTCAAGACCAGCCTGACCAACATGGAGAAACCCCATCTCTACTAAAAACACAAAATTAGCCGGGTGTGGTGGTGCATGTCTGTAATTCCAGCTACTCGGGAGGCTGAGGCAGGAGAATTGCTTGAACCCGGGAGGTGGAGGTTACTGGAAGCCAAGATTGCACCATTGCACTTTAGCCTGGGCAACAAGAGCGAAACTCCGTCTCAAGAAAAAAAAAAAAAAGTTTACAAGATTAAAAATACAAAAGTACTTGGAATACCATAAAATGCATCAAAGGTAAGGAAACACAGTACACATCATTGTTCAAACATTTGTTTCAATTTAAAGAACATTTCCAAACTGATTGTTAATATAATCAAAAAATACAAAGTTAATACATAGTGACAATTACATAGTTACAATGTTTCCTTGCACTGGATTTGTTTTGTTTTGTTTTGAAACAGGGTCTTGCTCTGTTGCACAGGCTAAGTACAGTGGCACAATCACCACTCATGGCAGTGCCATAGCACCACTGCTCACTGCTGCCTAGATCTCCCAGGCTCAAGGAATCCACCCACCTCAGCCTCCTGAGTAGCTGAGACTGCATACTACCTTTTTTTTTTTTTTTTTTCTTTTGGTAGAGTTGAGGTCTCACTATGTTGCCCAGGATGGTCTCAAATTCCTGAGCTCAAACGATCTCCCCACCTAGGCCTCCCAACGTGCTGGGATTACAGGTGTGAGCCACTGCAACTGGCCTGGTTTTTAAGATATGTAATTATTAAAAGCCAGGGAACAGGAATCTAAACTACTTCAAACTCAAGAAATGTTAGATTAAAATAGGCAGTCACATTACCTTTAACCCTAGCAATAACCCTACAAGAAAAGCATTACCCTCATTTTAGAGATGAGAAGAGACAAAAAGTGATTAAAATATTTTTCTGATCTCAAACTTCTCAGAATCTATGATGTAAGAGTAAAAATTAAATTACAAGTATTCACTTGGTTTTTATAACGGAAACTACTTGGTCAATTTAATATTTTTCCTGGTATAGTCTAATTAATTTCCATTTTTTCCCTTGAGCTACAGTCATTTGACAGGAGCCTCAAAAAAGTTCAAATTACCTATTTCTTTTGAGACAATTAAAAATTTTAAAGATATTCTATGACAAAAGAATTCAATGCAGAATGTTTCACGAGACTGGTCCTTCAGAAACATTAGCCTTGGTAAATTTAGAATTTCTACATCTAAATCAAAATATTACACAGATTAAAGAGAATTATAATACTAACATTTATGACATTCCTCCATCTATAAAATCTAGCTGAAATTATAAGACTATACTGCCTCAAAACACCAAATACATTTAACAGAAATTAAAGATAGAATAAAATTAATGCAATATTTACTAAGTTCCTAAAGAAGAAGCACTATAAAGCAATTATCTTTCTAGGCCCAGTCCAAAATTACAATGCAAGTTCTCTATTATGTATTCATCTTCAAATCAAGAAACTATAATCTGATATTCACCTTTTCAAACAAATAGTATGCATCAGATGATGGAAACTTTTCACAATAAGAGATAACATTTCTGATCACAAGGCTGAGCTCATCTATTATCTGGTTCAATCTGAAATAGAAATGCCTGGTTCAAACATTTGAAAGGGAAATAAAAATTCATTAAATATAAATGATCCACACTTTATTTTAACCAAGGTCCTTAAAAATCATGTATTACATGAAATGTAATTCCTTGAAATATATATTGACAATGACTTTCTAAATGAAGTCAAATACTGGCATGCCCCTCATGCCTTTCCTCTAGCTGAACATTTATCAGAAATATTAGTACTAGCACTGACTTTAAAGGTAACAACACCCAACAAAAAGCCTCAAAATTATCGGAGGTCCTATTCTCCCCATTCACATCAGCAAACCCCTTCAAGGACAGGTGGTCTTCACAAACTCTGGGAGAGAGCAGCCAGACCCTCAGAACTCAGGCCAGCACAATGTTCCATGGTCACATGACACGTCCCCCTTGTTCTGTTCCATTTTTACAACATTCTTAACAAACAGCTTCCCACTATTCAACTAAGGGATCTTCTTTCATTCCCACTCATATGACTTTTCTTCTTGTCCACTCATCTATATCAACATGGTGTTCACATGTCAAGCCACAAGTAAAATAATCTCAAATGTTACTCCTAAAAATGTGAACAAGAACTCATATATTAATGGCTATTTATTCTAGGTGGGTGGTCCCTTTCCCCTCGAGGCTCTACCATGAATCCACTTTAGTTTCCTAAGGTATTATAGAAGTTTTTAGGTAAAACAGACTTTTTTAAACTTTCGTTAATATTTATTTTAATGTATGTCTCTCACGCACACACACACAACACACAGCAAACCCATAATTACACAGGATGAAGCTAAGAAGTAAAACATTCTAAAGACAACTATCAAAAAAAAAAACACAATTTAAAGAAAATATATTTATTAAGTAAACAGCAGGATAGTTACTGAACAATCTGGCCAAAAATTGTGAAGATAGCACGTGAATGACTAAAAATTAGAAACGCTAATCTACTTCAGCACACAGCTTCCCTACCTGGCCACGTGTCTCAAGTGCCAACGGTTGGGGTTGGGGAGGGGGGCGGTGCTGGCTATGTATTTTTCAATGGTCAGCCCCCAGGGGTCAAGTCAGCTTTCTATTGTTAATGTACTCAGGCTAACATTTTCACAATGTCTGAAACAAATGCAAAGTGAAATCATCACACTCTTTTTTGGTTCTAAAATGCTAAAATGACTGGGATAAACGGCAAAATAATCTCACAGAGGGTGTGAATGGGCAAAGAGGACCAGGAACTTCAATACCTCTTTTATTAATTAATTTGTAAGCTTCTCAAAAGTAGAAACCTTAGATTTCCTGTACCTTACATTTCCTCCAGAACATGACAGAGGCTAGGCCCATCATAAGCATTTAATAAAGACTAAACTATTTTTACATAGCAGCTAATTCATAACTGTAATAATCCATAAGCTAAACTAATATACGGAATCAAGGAGATGAAATCATAAATGATGGAAACATTTGAGATTGCAGTTTCACCAGTCTTACTCTTAGTACTTTATACAGGGATCATCTGGTCTCCAGCTCTCTCCAGTCTCCCACAATCTCTTTCTTAATTGCTCCAACTTGAATCCCTTCTTGCAACAGCACTGAAACACTAGTCACTGCAAGAGCATCAAGCTGTTGTTCCCCTTCTTCATGTTCCACTGCTATTCTTTAAAACACAGCTCGAACATCACCTCCTCTGTGAAGCCTTTCCAGATTCCCCCCAGATAAAACTGAGCACTTCCTTTCCCCGTTTTCCCTCAGTAGTCCAAATGATTTCTACAACCCTAAATGGCATGACATCTGCAAATACTCATGTATTAATTTCTCTCCCCACACCCAGACTGTCATCCTCCACGACAGAAGAGTATGTTATTCATCTCTGCATATCCAATCCCTACCACAGAACGTAGCACACAGTAGGTGTTCAATAAATGTTTACTTACCAAACTCATTAATTTCTCTGGCCAGTACAGAACATTGGGCAAGATAAGCCACTACACAGGCTCAATGCTACATTTCTAGTCATTTCAGGTTCTTTTAATTGCCACCTCAAAACATCTTTGATGACTGAAAAAATGGCAATAAGCAAAACCTTTCGAAATTCTTAACTCTTTTTTCTCCCCACTATTCTCCCTTATGCACATTGCCTCAGCAGCAGTATTCCCAAGCAGCTGTTATTACAGAAATTCATATCTCAATGACTGCACGTGCTTATACAGGTGAAATGGTACTGCAGGTTCAGAGGTCACTGTGCTTCACTCCTTCTCTAAGTGTGGGAATGCAAGGAGTTATAGAGAGGTCACGGAAGCCAGTAAGGAAAAGCAAACATGAAACAGGTTGCCATCTTTGGTCAACATGAAAAAAAAAACCATCTCCTTAATGTGTATAATGGTGATACCCGTGATATAAGTCATTACCCATGGGCTACCATTTCATTAAGATGTAATGCTATGAATATTTTCCACTCATCTAAAATAGAAAAAGCTTTCATTGTTTAAACCTGAAAAAGAATCAACCGAAACAGAACATTTCCCTAGTCATCTTAAAGAATAAATGCTTTTTCAATCGAGTTTTAGCCAGGCAGTTTTTAATCACCAAAACTAAAGAAATATATTTTTATGTTCAGACCCTATTGACTTCAAAAGAAAAAAAAATGCTAAAATAGCTTATGTACTAGCACTAGTCAACCAAAACATATGTAGCAAAATCATTATGCAGTTGTAATCTGTAAAACATGTTATAATTACATGTAATCTGTAAAACATGTTAAAGTAAGAGGATAATGTCAAACCTGACAATTCTGGTCAATTACCCAAAAATTCGTACAATTAAACTCCAAGGGCAAATCTTAGGCATAACAGTGTGCATTTTTAAACCTCCCACCTCGACTAACAGTAAATTATCAACCTTCTCCACAACATCACAGGGTAAGACGTAATTTAAGAATGGCATCATCTCCCACATCAGGTCCAATGCCATTTTTGTAGCCAATATATCTACACCGAGCAATGTGGAGGAATCGGAATCATGTCTTGAGATGTCTGGCTGCGTGACAATCCCTCACGAGGCTGCAGCTGCTGCTGGTTCTAGGTGCTTATTTTGACACTAACGCCCAGCAGCCCACTGAAGGTTTTACGGAACCACTCACTTGAAGCGGGTAAAAATGGATGCTCAAATAACTCTTTCGGAGTTCTTCAATGTTAACTGCTGACCTCCTTAATTTCTGATCAGTTACAACACCAGTTCCACTAAAAGTAAAACCTGGAAAGGCAGCCACCTCCTCCAAATGGCTTGTTAACAGACTATCTAGTAGAGAAGACGACTATCTATTAGATCTCAAGGCCGAGGGTGTGGTTATCTTCCCACAGAGGGAATAAGGGGTAGGGGGCTGATGAGGACGGGCAGCAAAACATGGAATGGAGTATTAGCCCTGGAAGATGAAGTGGGCATTAGTGGGGCAGGAGGAGGTACAAAAAGGGGAGAAGTGAGTACCTACATGAAGAGAGAGTGAGGGAGGGGAGGGCCCGTGAATTAACGAGTCCGCGCGCGTCGGAAAGGAGGCTGGCTTGGGATGTACCTACCCATCGAAGCGGACGGTGCCAGTCTGCTGAGTCTGCACCCGGTAATGTTCTAAGAGCAAGCGTACCACCTTTGCGTGTCCATTGCGGGCTGCGATGATGAGGGGCGTGGAGCGCTGCCCTCCCTGCTGGCTGACATAGCCAAGCAGATAGCGGATGTCGCTTTCAGACCGGTTGAGAAGCAAGGCGGCCAGAGTCAGCACCTTGCCCTCGCTGGCCGCCTTGTATACATAGCCAGCCAGGCCCTCCATGGCCGCCGCCAACTCCAACACCCGTTTGGTCGCCACCGCTGCTGCTGCTGTGCGCCCCCGGAGGCCGCGTTCGCCAGCGCTTCAAACCTGGGCCCTCACAGCCCATTCAACAGGGCGCCGTCGCCGCCGCCGCGCCCAGGCAGCAGTGCGGCCCGGGGAAGGCGGAGACGCGGAGGAGGCCGAGTGCCGCGAGGGGCACGTCCGCGACCCAGCCCTGGCAGGGAGGAAGGCGGTCAGGGCCGCCCGCCAGGACCCAGGCGCCGACCCTGGGCCGAGGGGATCTCCATGGTGGCCGCCGCCCCGGGCCTCAGGCCGGACCCCTCCTTCCTGCGGGATGCGACAGGCGCGTGCCCGAGGTACGGGTCGCCGGCCGGGTCCCGAGAGGACCTCGCGCGCCCCGGATGGCGAAAGATGGGCGCGTCTCGCCTGACCCGGCCCACCCGGCCTAAGGCCTAACACTGCCTCCGCCTGCGCTTTCCGCCCTTCGCCGTCCCAGGCTGGAGGAAACCTCAGGCTTTCGTCCCCCGAGCTCAGAAGTGCCAGGCGCTGCCGACGGCTTCGGAGATCCTAGCGTGGGGACCCCCGGGGCGATGCGGAACGCTCCCGCAGGAGCGGCGCCGGAACTTGGGCGGGGAGGAAGGCGAGCTTTCGCAGACAGGGCCGGGAGGAGAGGGCGGGAGCGGGAGGGACGCTAAGTGGGGTGTCTCCGCCTAAGCCGACCGGCGGGCACACGCGGCCCCGGTGGAGAAAGGTTCTGCTGCGCGCAGTTGGCCCATCCCCAGTTTGGGCCTGGATGTCCTCAGTGCCCTTGACTCCTGGAACCTCCTCCTGGCCCCTACACGGCCCTGAGGGTCTCCAGCCAGGGAGGGGGGCGGAGTGAGGGGGCTAAGCCGGTAGGCTAAGGAGACTACCCTATTTTACCATAGACGGTGCGGGTCCTCTTTCTGCCCCTGATGCGGGGTTAGGGAAGGGGTTGCGCGTACTCGGAGGGTCCCTTTCAGAAAAAGGGCGGCGTCTCTGAGTCCCCGAAATGTGGGAGGGCTTGAGAGCCACAGCACCAGGCTCTGAGAAGGGACTGGAAGTACGGCCTGACGTTCCCGGAGAAAGGGATTAAGTGTGAGAGAAAGATGGGAGCGAAGGGGAGCTGCGCTTGCGGTGGAAGGAGCGAGGTATCCTGGAAGGAAAGCGAGTCCCGCGTTCAGTCAGAGCAGGAATCTCATCCTGAGCCAGCAGAACCTCCGTTTTCTCGCAGACATCACAAGATTGTTGTTAGGATTTGAAACGATCATTTATCCAACGAATACTAGAGGTCGACTATGTGCCAGGCTCTGCTTAGCACTAGGGATTCAGTAATGGAACAAACAAGTCAATAAACGATAGACAGGATCAGTTGAACTGGTATCATTACCATTTGCTCTGAAGCAAATGAAATAGAATGATGGGGGCACTCATTTAGTTTGGGTGATCAGACAAGACCTCTATGACAATTGACAAGAACAGAGGGTATTTTAGGCAAAGGGGACAGCTAATATAAAAGCCCTGAGGAGGGAACAGTCTGGTGAGCTCAGGAACAGAAAGGTCAGTGTGGCTGCAGCAGAGTGGGCCACAGGAAGAATGATAGGAGATGAAGTCAGAGGATGTAACACACGTTAGGGCCTAATAACCCATAGCAAAGGGTTTAAGTCTACTCTGTGATGGGGACATATGAAGGGTTTTAAAGAGGGAAGTGACAAGATGCTATTTGTGTTTCTTAAAAAGATCACTCTGGCTGCTGCGTGGAGAATAAACTCTGGAAGGCAAGAGTAGATGGGGGAGAGGCCTTGGATTAGGATGGTAGGAGTGGATGGTAGGTGATGAAGCTGCAGGGACAGTCTCAAAAAGCTCAATATGAAAGTGACTTCCTCCCTCTTCCTCTCTTCCCCAAAGGACAAAATTTACCATAGAGAAAGAACAAATACATTTATGTGGCTCCAAGGGACAGGGCTCGGCTCAACAAGTTCACATACATTATTTTATTTGAACCCCACCATTCCATTTCCAGGAGGTAAAGGCCTCACCTCAGTTGCAGCTATTGGTGGAGGTTTGGGTCACTTCTCAAATTCTCTCCATTCTACAGCTCAGCTTTACCCACTTATTGCAGATCCCTACAGAAACACTAGAGTTGTTTTTCTCCTTACCACAAACAAAAACAGCATTGGCAATAAGGGCTGAAGATAAGATTCTACTGGTAGCATCTCTGAAATAGCTGATAGGGAAGTGGGGGAAGCTGGCTGGTTTATTTGGGGACTTCAGGGTCATAAGAAAATCCAATGTTTGACAGGCAGACCCAGGCTTTTTGGTCTCTGGGAACTCGGCAATGACACATTCAGATGTGTGATGACTTCCTTTTCTGGCTCCGTACAGCAAGCATGCGCCTCATCTACCATCTGTCTCCTCTCTCCATGTCTCTATCTCTGTCTCCCTACCACCCTCCCTCTCCCCTGCCAACACACTTTGATTACCTGGGCACAAGCTGACCTGGAAGACTGCCTGGCTCTTTAGAAAAACCCTCTCCTCATAACCTTTCACCCTATTATGTTCCTGAATCATTCTACATTCTACTCCCAACCAACTTTTTGAAGAAGATGATGTAAAAGTTCAGACACAGGCCCCTTCTTCCAGTTTTGTTTTCTAAGGGAGACCTGATTCATGCAGACTCATTGCTGAATAAGAGACTTCCTTCTTCCTCTTGCCCTCGCTACCTCAATTTGGTGGTGTAACTGGATGGGTACTATAAGGGGGGACTACTCCAAGGGTCATGCTGGAGAGGGGCTCAGAATTTGCATTGTGTGGCCTCCTCCCCAAGATGGGAATACATCTTTGCTCCAGCAGCCCAAAGTCAGGAGGCTTGGGCTGCTGTTTTCTTCTGTGTTTATCAAAGTTCCTTAGTATAGGCTTCTTGGTTTCTTAATAGCTATTGGCTGACTGGAGACTATTTAGTTGCCTGTTTACCTGGGCTTAGAGGGTGACGTTTCTGTGGTCAGGTTGTGCAAATCTGGAGAGAGGATATGTAAACAGGACAAGGCTGCTTTCCCAAAGGCCAGGACCCAGAAATAGTTCCTTGCGCTTCTGACCTATTTCCCCCTCCCTGGACAGAAAGCCACTGAGCAAATGTGCAATAGTAAAACATAACTACAAGTAGCTATATCCTGATGGAGATTGATTTGCTGATGATAACAAACTGTAACCTTCCACCTGGAAACAAGGCAGGACTGACCTTTCCCCGCACTTTGCTTCCTAGGAATTATAGTGGCCTATGAGCAGAATTTGCCATGCCTTCCATGGAGCGTTCTTTTTCCAAGTCAGGTGAACCCAGCCTGCAGCTCTGAGTCAATGGAGTTTCTCAGATAAAGTGCACCCAAAAATGTTATTTTTCAAGCACCAGTAAAGACACTTGTTTTAATCCTATACCCCTTTCACGTACTATAGAGAAAGAGGGTGACTCTTAGTGTTGAATAGATCTGGGTGGGATTTCCACATCTATGGACAAGCTGTGGCTCTGGGCCAGTTTCTACATCTGTACAATGGAGTTAAATCCTTTCCTTGCAGGGCTGGTGTGACAGGAACATGCCAGCTTCTTCACCAAGCCTGGTCCTATGAAGGGGTGCCTCAGTACATACTGGTTTCTCTTTCCTCTTACTCCCCTCCTGCCCCCGTGATAGTCATCCTTCTATTTTGCCATTAACCTGCTCAAGAAAGGACTTTGTCCCCATCTGCGTTTTCTCTGCAAGAATGTGTCTGCCTCTAAGAATGGAGAGTAAACCCACAGTATACAAGGGACTGTGGAGGCTGATTCACAAGAGTTCAGAAATTCTGACAGAGCTGCACAAGGATGATGTCAGAAATAAAAGTGGTAACTCAGAAACCACTGGCAAGTCTATCAGCCTGGTTTCACAGAACTGGCAGCCCACTGGCCTCTGCCTCCTCTGTCTCCTACTCTCCTTGTCTTTCCCTGAAAAGCAAATCTAATGATTGGCAAAAACAAAACCAAGGATGGAGGAGAGGGGCTGGCTAGTCTGTTATTTTGTGAAGCCATTCATCTCTGCCAGATTTAGGTTTACCAGGAAAGTAGGTTGAAATAGACGTGTGTCTGCTTTGTTCTAACCCTATTCTTCTCTGGATAGTGGTACCAATCGGTATTCTGGGCTTAGAATGACAGAAATGTCTGTGCCAGGCATCACAGTAAACATTTCACACAGATGAGCATGTTATATTTACACAAGCCTCTGAAGTACATACCATTATTATCATTCCCATTCTTCAGATGAAGAAACTAAGGCAGAGAGCTGTGGAGTAGCTTGTCTGTGGCCTCATAACTACAGGGTGGGAGAACACCAGGATTTGAACTCAGGCTGTCTGGCCACCCTGACCCCACCTGCTACCAACCTTCTGTGCCCTCTCAGTTCTCCCCACCCATCATGTTCTTTGCAGTCAGGACCCCAGCTTTAGGTGCCCAAAGCTTTCTGTGGTCCTGGTCACTTCACTTGGGCTAAGGAGCCAATTAACTAACTTACTGAGCCATCCCGTGCCAATGGGGAAGGGCTGGAGGAAACCCCACCTCCATCCCACACATACTCTGGACAGCCCTCACTCCTACCCCAGGAGCAAATGCCATCTCATCCTGGACATCTTCCTTGATTTTGCCCTGAAGTCTATACCACTTTATACCTCTCTTGGGACCTTTACCTCCTTCCAGTAATTACTTGTGTCTGTACAAGACTTCATAGTCTCCAAAGGCCTTTCCCATCCACCTAGTCCAGCTTCTTCCCAGGCCTTTTAACCTCCTTCTCTAACTAGGATGGCATTGAGCATGGTGGTTCAGCACCCGAGCTCTGGAATCCAGTCTGCAGCATCCTCGCTCCACCACTTGCTAGCTGTGTGCCGCTGGGCAAGGTACTTGCTCAACTTCTCAACATCTCAGTTTCCATATCTGTGAAACTGGGATAATAATAATGTCACCCTCATCTGGTCGGAGGGTTGAATGAGATGAATACACAAGCACACACAGCACCCAAACTCAGTAAGTGCTGGCTGTTGTTATCATCTCACTAAATCTTCTCCCAAAACTCCTGTGGGAATAAACCTCCCCATCACCCTCCCACACACACTCTGGTTCTTGTCATCAGTAAAAATGAGTCTGAACCAGATGACCTTTAAGCTTTCTTCCAGCTCTGTCAAGCTATGATTGTACCATGAATCACAGTTATTATGGACACATTTTAACTATGCCATAGCAATCTCCTGAAGGCCCAGCCCTTAACATAGGGCGTTGTATACAGTTGGCTGTCCTGCCAGGGTGATGTTAGCACCTAACAATAGTTCTTGCCTCATCCATGCATTAGGATGAACAAATGAGAAAATTCCTGTATAGCATTTAGTCCAGTGCCTGGCACTGAGTAAGCCCCTAATAAGTCATAGTTTCTATTATTATCCCATCTGATACCGATAAGATTCCCAAACATGGTCATTAAAAGCAAAGGAGTCACACTGGGTGTGGACTTATCCTAGTGCTGATCCTGTGAGACCTTGAGCAAGTTAATTCACCACCCCGTGCCTCAATTTCTTCCTCTGTAATATGGACGTGATTATGAGTAACTTCCTAATAAGGTTGTTGTGAGTTAATAGAAGGGCACTTAGAATTGTCCCTGGCGTCTGCTTTGTATATGTAAGTGCTTTTTGTCATCATTTACAGGTGTCAGTGGCACCAAGGGATGTCCCCAAGCAGTAGTGGAGTTGGGATCCAAACCTAAGCTTGACTGATTCCAGAGCCTCGGTGCTAATATTAGGAGATGTTGCTGCCCTGTGCGATCCCCGTGCATTTCAGCAGGAGCCTCCGTGTCCACTCCTGTCAGTTGCCTTCCCTGGCAAAGGAGTTTTTATAATGGTGAGTTCAGGATGGGAGGGGAGTGAGTCAGCACCAGAGATACCTAAGGATGCCCTCAAATCATACCACAGGAGAAGCAGCCTTCTCCTCACCTGCGTCTGGTCAAATCACTTTAGCATTCCATCAGGACCTGGCCCAGAAGCGCAGAAACATGACAACACCCACGCCTGCCATCTAGCCTGGAAGCTGCAGCGAAACCCTCAGCACTCACGCTGATGTCATATTTGAGGCTAGTCCTAGCTCTTCCATGGAGACAGGCCCTGGCCTTGAGGCCATTTCCCATTTCTGAGGCATGATTCACTCAGCAGACAAGACCAGACAGACTTGTTCATACCTACCAGAGGAAGGAGAGCTGGGTGGTGGATCCAGGGGGAGAAGAAAAACAAACAGGGGTTAGGGCTGGCAGGACTCTCACTACTGGGCTGCAGGGGCGGAGCGGGCAGGCAGAGCGCCTGACTTAGGAGCCATACCGAGCATGGCCACCCACTCAGCCATTTATCTTCCTTGTAGTCAAATGTATTGATTTAAACAGGAATCCATCTGTGCTTCTAAAGCCCCAGAAATGCACTTACATCTCACGTTTGTGTAGCACAGTGATTTTCAAAGCAGTTTCCCACAAATAATTTTAATTTGGGTTACTTTTTAAATATTTGCTTCTCTTATTAACAAAGCAACACGTGCTTATGAGGAATGCTGGGACAATATTTCAAATGTCGATTTTAAATGTATGTAGAATTATACCACTAGCAACAAGATTTTCAGTAAATTTCCCACTAGTCTTTTTTCTAAGCCCATAGACATATATAGTTCATGAAAGAAAATTGGAGCCATACCACACAAAGAGTTCTGTATCTTTTTTTCTTTTCATTTAACATGAAGTCATGGACATTTTTCAATGTTACCAAACATTCTGCTACAGCAATTCGTAATGGCTGCATTTATCAGAATAGATGTGTTATCATTTTAGTGGCCATGCCCTGATTGTTGGATTTGCAAGATGTTTACAAAAATATTACTATTAAAACAACAGTGCCACGAACACCTTTTTACTTGCATTTTTGTCTGTATATCTGATTATGGGCCAATAATAAATTTCTAGTAATGAAATTACTAGCTCACAGGAATTGAATCTTTCTGAATATATCTAGCCAAATTACTTTCCAGAAAATACATCCAGTTTACACTCCCCCGGCAATGTGTTCGAATGTTCTTCTCGCTCTGTTTTGAGCTTGTGAGCCAGTGAGTTAGGTAACAAGATCTCATGTTACAGACGAAGAAAACCGGGCGCAAAGAGATTAAGTAACCAGCTCCAGTTTGTACAACTGAGACCCAAGCTCTGGCCTCCTGGAGTTGGTGTCAGGGGCCTTCCAGACAAGGAGAGCTCTGAAGAGGTTTCCTGAGTAATGGAGTTGGATAAAACTTTTTTTTTTTTTTTTCTTTATATTTTTTTTTTGAGACGGAGTCTCACTCTGTCACCCAGGCTGGAGTGCAGTCATGACATCTTGGCTCACTGCAACCTCCGCCTCCCAGGTTCAAGTGATTCTCCTGCCTCAGCCTCCCAAGTAGCTGGGATTACAGACATGTGCCCCTATGTCCAGCTAATTTTTATATTTTTAATAAGTAGAGACAGGCTTTCACTATGTTGGCCAGGCTGGTCTCAAACTCCTGACCTCAGGTGACCCACCTGCCTCAGCCTCCCAAAGTGCTGCGATAACAGGTGTGAGCCATCACGCCTGGCCTTCTTCTATTATTTATTAGAGACATTAGTCTGTAATTTCTCCTTTTTGTAATAACTTTGTTATATTTTGATATCAAAGTTATGCTGGCCTGAAAGGTGAGAAATTTTTCCCTTTTTTCTCCTCTAGTATTTTCTTTGAGGGAAGGTTTCTACTTATGGATTAAAGTTTTTAAAATAGATGTAGGTATATGTACATTTTGTACTTTTTCTTTTTTTTTTTTTTTTGAGATGGAGTCTCGCTCTGTTGCCCAGGCTGGAGTGCGGTGGCACTGGAGTGCGGTGTCTGTAGTACGGCTCACTACAAGCTCCGCCTCCCGGGTTTACGCCATTCTCCTGCCTCAGCCTCCCAAGTAGCTGGGACTACAGGCGCCCGCCACCTCGCCCGGCTAGTTTTTTTGTATTTTTTAGTAGAGACGGGGTTTCACCGTGTTAGCCAGGATGGTCTCGATCTCCTGACCTCGTGATCCGCCCGCCTTGGCCTCCCCAAGTGCTGGGATTACAGGCTTGAGCCACCGGGCCTGGCCACATTTTGTACTTTTTCTTATGTTTGTTTTGGTAAATTGGGTTTCTCAAAGAATTGATTCACTTCCTTCAAATTTTCAAATTTATTAGCATACATTTTTTATAATATCTGTTTATCATTTTAATATCTGTAGCATCTGTTTTTATGGCCTGCTTTTTTCATTCCTGATACTGGTAATTCATATTGTCTCTTTGTTTTTCTTAATTAGTCTTACTACTATTTCTCAATTTGTATTTAATTATTTATTTATTTGGATACAGGGTCTTACTCTGTCACTCAAGCTTGAATACAGTGAAATGATCACAGCTCACTGCAGCCTTAGCCTTGGCTCAAGCGATCCTCCCACCTCAGCCTCCCATAGTGCTAGGAGTACACGCATGAGCCACTGTGCCTGGCCTATCAATTGTTTTAACCTTTTCAAGGAATGAATGTTTGGATTTATTTTCCATATTGCAAATTTTTTTCTATTTCACAGATTTTTGCTCTTTATTACTTCTTTGCTTTTTCTTTATTTGGTCCTAATTTGATTGCCCTTCTTTTAGATTCCTGATTTTCAATTCTTAGTTTTTTGGTTTTTTTTTTTCCTTTTTTGAGACAGAGTCTCGCTCTGTCACCCAGGCTGGAGTGCAGTGGCACAACCTTGACTCACTGCAACCTCTTCCTCACAGGTTCAAGCGATTCTCCTGCCTCAGCCTCTCAAGTAGCTGGGATTACGGCGTGCACCACCACGCCCAGCTAATTTTTGTATTTTTAGTAAAGACAGGGTTTCACCATGCTGGCCAGGCTGGTCTCAAATTCCTAACCTCTAGTGATCCACCTGCCTCAGCCTCCCAAAGTGCTGTGATTACAGGCGTGAGCCACCTTGTCCAGCCAATTCTTAGTCTTTTTTTTTTTTTTTAGAGGTTAGGAATTTGAGACCAGCCTGGCCAGCATGGTGAAACCCTGTCTTTACTAAAAATACAAAAATTAGCTGGGCGTGGTGGTGCACACTGTAATCCCAGCTACTTGAGAGGCTGAGGCAGGAGAATCGCTTGAACCTGTGAGGAAGAGGTTGCAGTGAGCCAAGGTTGTGCCACTGCACTCCAGCCTGGGTGACAGAGCGAGACTCTGTCTCAAAAAAAGAAAAAAAAAAAAACAAAAAAACTAAGAATTGAAAATCAGGAATCTAAAAGAAGGCCATACATTTTCCTGTAATCCCTGTCTGGCTGACATCCTACAGTTTATAAAATAAAATTATATATGTTTATTACAAGAATCAAATTAAGAAATTATATCAGCTTCTCTAACATACTTATTTACACAGCAAATATAATATACCAAGATGATGCAAACCTTTCAAATATGTCAAGCTACAGTTTTCTTTGCTTTTTTTTCTTAGTTTAAAATATATTGTTGTTCTTCCACCTTATCTTTGTTTTCAGAAGTGGTTTTTCTCTTATCCTGCCTTTTAATTTTGTTAGGTTTGGTGATGCAGGAAATCAAAAAAGAATTTAGACAAGAACAAATGAAGTTATGATCTGAATATTTTTGAAGCAATAGATTTAAATTTGAGAAGTTTTAGTTGTAATGATCCTGCAAGTTTTGGTTTGTTGTTTTCATTATTATTCAGTTCAAAATATTTTCTAAATCTCATGTGATTATTTTACTCATAAGTTATTTAGAAGTCCTACCAAATCTGAAAGCAGTTGGGGGTTGTATTATTAGCTACATATGATAGATGTTTGGCTTAATTCCACAGTCGAAGAACACAATCTGTAGGATTTCATTCCTTTGATATTTGTTAAGGTTTGATTATGTCTCAGCATGTGGTGTATCTGGGGGAAATGTTCAATGTGTACTTGAGAAGAATGTGCTTTCTGCACTTGTTTATAATATCTAAAACAAAAGAGTGATTATCTTCTAGGTTATATAAAAACTCATGCAAATCAATAAAAAAAAAACGCCACAGGAAACCCTATAGAAAAAAAAATAGCATCGGAAAAGAACAAGTTATTCTCAGAAGCAAAAGCCCAAAATAGAAGAGATACTCAAATTTATTAGTAATCAGAGGAATGCAATCACAAGATACCACTTGTATACATGGACGTCAGAATGGCAAAAATTAGATAGGCAAAACCAAATGTTAGTGTTTATCACAGAGAACTCACAAAGGTTTTTAGGAGGAAATGTACAAGGACCTTCCTCATGGCTTTATCTGAGTGGTGGGAAAGTGAGGGCAACCTAGGTATTCATTATCACAAATGGAGAAGAACCTTATGATGGCTGCTCACTCTGGCAAGATTGGTTAGTGGCTCAATCTATCTCCTTTTCTTCCAAGACACACAAATAGACTACATTTTTCAGTCTTCATTGCAGTTAGGCACAGCCATTTGACTGAGGTCTAGTCAAAGAATATGAATGGAAATGATGTTGCTATTCCAGGCCCATGAAAACCTCTCACACAGATATTTATGCCTTTCACCTTCTGCCAGTGCAATGCAGGTGGATGTGACCATCTTGGAAGCCGTGTTAAAGAAGGCAGAGCCACAAGATAGATACAGCCAGGTTCTCTAAATCACCACTGGGGAGAAACCTACACACCAATGAGGAATACTCATTTTTTGGATTTCAAGAGCAAGAAATAAACTTCACTTGTGTTCAGCATTATGTGCTTTGGGGTTTGTTTATTACAGCAACTAGTGTCGCTGCAACTAATATGTAGTACACTATGAAAATACAATGCTGGAGAAAGAAGTGATGGAATAGATATGCATAAAATATCATTGATGGGCCTCACAAACATAGGGTTAAGTGCAAAAGTGGGGAAACAGAATGAGATTTATAACTAGATTCTATTCATTAAATAGCATATACAAACAATATAATAATACATGTTTTCTAAGGATACATGCAATGTATATATTTAAGGATGTATAACAAATGCTTTAGAATGGGTATGTATGGGCCAGGTGCGGTGGCTCATACCTGTAATCCCAGCACTTTGAGAAACTGAGGCAGATGGATCACCTGAGGTTGGGAGTTCAAGACCAGCCTGGCCAACATGCTGAAACCCTGTCTCTACTACAAATACAAAAAATTAGCCAGGCGTAGTGGTGGGCGCCTGTAAACCCAACTAATCAGGAGGCTGAGGCAGGAGCATCACTTGAACCTGGGAGCCAGCTGTTGCAGTAAGCTGTGATCATGCCACTGCACTCTCCAGCCTGGGAGACAGAGCAAGACTCCATCTCAAAAAAAAAAAAAAAAAAAAAAAGAATAAATATGTATGGTAGGAATCAGAGAAGAAGGGAGAAAAAAGAAAAATTTCAAGAGAACAATTGTACTAACCTGTGAGGACAATAAACTATGAACTGAGAAATGCGATTAATTAATTTTCTCCACCTGATGACCTGAGTACAATTTTGAAAAATACAACAAATAATTTAGGAATTGAATAGAACCAGCAAACAAGTGTATGAAAATAATCTGAACATTTTTAGGAATCAAACAAATATAAATCCATATAACAATAAGATAACAGTTGCAACAGCAAATTAGCAAGTATTTTTTAAAATATTAATATCCAGTGTTACAGAGTTTGGTAAAATAGGACTCCTCATATTTGGCTGAAAGGTGTGGAAATTTGTAAAATTATTTAGGAAAGCAATTGATCGCTTCTCAGCCTTTTGGCTAAGATCAAGTGTAGGAAAGCAATTGATAATATTTATGAATATATATTATGAAGGTTTATACCTTTTGTCTCAGTGATTCAATTTCTTGGAATCTAGCTAATGATATAACCTCAACAATCTCGATAATAGAACCATCAAAATAGTTTTTATAAAGATCGTATAATATAATGTGAAAATTATTGTGATGCACTAAGTTTTTAAAAAGCAGAAAATAAAAGCAAATATAAGTAATAATTAATATATATTTGGCTACAAATATGTAAAAATAAACAAACCCCACATTCAGGGGTATAAGATTTACGCCCTACCCACAGTAAAATTACAGTACAGGAAGGACAGACAGCAAAAATAGGTCTCCACTTTTATGAGACAGGAGATTTCAGGCTAAGAAGTTGGTATTGTTGACTGAGGACTAAGACCACTTGGGTCAACATGACACAGTCTTCTAGGAAATTCTTGCCCAGGAAGATAACGTGGTAAACCAACATTTATTGTTTGCTTCAAGAAATTAACATATTGGGGAAAACAGTTTGCTCATCTGGCCAAAGAACTCTCCTGTCAGGATAACAGACTGCTCAAATAGGCAAAAAGCTCACGTATATGACAGTGTATTTATCAAGGCTTGCGTGGAGACCTTTACTTCTCTGTGTCTACTAATCCTAACTCTTCTAAATGTTATAAACTATGTGTAATTCCCATCAGTTTCTTTCTTTGTAAGACCATCTTAAACCATTTGAGCCCAGACCCCCAAATCTTACAAATATCCATTCTCGAAATCTCCCTCTGACATACTACTAATTCTCTATCGAGGTAGTGTTCTTCCTTTCTGCAGTAAGGCTAATACAACTTATGCCCTACCCACTTACTTTAAAAGTAAGTACTAAAATAAGTACTCAGACTTACTTTGCTTGGTCAATAGGTTTTTCTGTTACCCAGGAGGCGGAGGTTGCAGTGAGCTGGGATCGTGACACTGCACTCCAGCCTGGGGGACCCTGTCTCAAAAAAAAAAAAATTAAATTAAATTAAAATGTTAAAGACCTAAGTAAATGGAGGGATAGTTAACATGTATACTTTGGAAGACACAATATTGTAAAAATGTCAATTCTTCCCAAATTATTCGTTGGGTTCAATGCAATGTCACTCAAAATCCTATTTTTTTTTCTTTTGGTAGAAGTAAAAAAGCTCAGTAGAATTTATATGGAAATTACAAAGAATGAAGAATAGCAAAGACAATCTTGAGAAGGAAGAAGAACATAGAGGATACACACTATTGAGAGAAAATATTTATGTTATATATAATTTATTTATATAATATATAATAATATAAATATTTATTTTATATGTGTGTGTGTGTTGTGTATCCAACAAAGGACTCGGATCCAAAATATATAAAGAACTCCAACAAATCACTATGAAAAAGACTGCCAAGGGGGAAAATGAACAAGAGACTTGTACAATCACTTTCCCAAAGAGTATATTCAAATGCTCAATAGGCATATTTAAAAAAAGAGTTTAGTATTACTAGTCATCAGGGAAGTACACATTAAGACAACGCTGAGATACCGATGTCCACTTGCTGGAGTGTCTAACTTTAAAAAACTGATCATAACAATTCTCATACATTGCTGGTGGGAATAGAAATTGATTCGGCTACCTTGGAAAAGTGGTGCCCACCGGTGAAAAAGATGCATACTCTATTATCCAGCAATTCTTCTCCTATGTATATACCCAACAGAAATGAGTGCATATGTATACCAAAAAGCATATACTAGGGTGTTTATAGCAGCCCTGTTGGTAATAGTCCCAAACTGGAAAAACTCAAATGTCCATGACCAGTAGAATGGATAAATTGTTGCTATATTCATACATCAGAATGTTCTACTATTATGTATTTGTATACATCAAAAAGAGAATGAATGCCCTTTACATGCAACAACATGATGAATGTCCAGACATCATCTTGAGCAGAATAAGCCAGACACAAAACAGTCACTACTGTACTGATTCCATTTATATAAAGTTCAAAAGAAGGCAAGAGAGTTTACCTTTTGTGGGGAGTATTGACTGCTTGACTGGAAGGAGATAAGGAAGAAGCTTCTAGCATTCTGGAAATGTTTTCTGTTTTTGTTTTTGTTTTGTTTTGTTTTTAAAGACCAGATCTCTCTCTATCACCTAGGCTGGAATGCAATGGCATGTTCACAGCTCACTGCAGCCTCAAACTCCTGAGTTCAAGTGATCCTCCAGCCTCAACCTCCCAAGTAGCTGGGATTACAGGTAAACACCACTACACCCAGCTCTATTCTTTTTTTTTTTCCCTGCAGACACCACAGTGATTTACAACTCTGTTCTTGACTTAGGGTGTTGGTTCCATGGGGATAACTCACTGTTGAAACCCATCGAGTTTAGTATACTTAATGTTTATGCACTTTACTATATGTAAGTTATATATCAACAAAAATGTTTACCAAAAAATCCAATAAGTAAACCTTTTCTTTCATATTTAGGGATGTTCACTTACTGATCATTCATTGTGCTGTGCATTTTCCACCCATATGCAATACTTGAATAATTAAATTTATTTTTAAAATATATCTTTCTGTTGATCCTGCTAGCTAGTGGCCTTTTTCCCCTTCTTTTTTAAATATCAAAATTCCTAAAGAGAACTGTCTGGATTCATTGTTTCCAATTACTCTCCCCTCGGTCATTCCTTTTTTTTTTTGCAAGTGAATTTTTTTTATTATTTGGAAAGGTTCAAACATATACAAAAGAAGAGAAAACTGTAAAGTACACGTCACCCAGATTTGACAATCATAAATTCATAGTCAGTCATGGTTCATCCATACCCCATTCCACACCCACTCCTATTCTATTATTTTGAAGCAAATCCCAGACATTGCATTATTTCATTAATAATTATTTTAGTCTATATCTTTCAATAATATATAACCAAAATATCATCATATCTAAGCAAAGTATCTTCCAAAATACCTATTCAGTGTTCCAAAATACCGTCATTATATCTAAAAAATTAACAGCAATTCCTTAATATTTGTAAATATTCAATCAGGGTTCAAATCTCTGTCTCATAAATGATAGCTTGTGCTATACATTTTTTTAAAAATCTATCATATTGTGAAAGAGCAAAAAGTTTGAAAACATACAGTGTTGGTCAAACTGTGTAAAGTGATTTAACCTCTATGGAGAGCAATTTGGTAATATTTATTAAATTATAAAATGCACATTGCCTTTGACCTAACAGTTTTACTTTAAAAAAATTTGTCCTGTGGATACATTCATACATGTGAAAAGTGGGTTATGGGGTAAGGTGGTACATGCCTGTAATCCCAGCACTTTGAGATCACTCCAGTTAAGGAACTTGAAACCAGCCTGAGTAACATGATGAAATGCCATCTCTTCAAAATGTACAAAAATTAGTCAGGCATGATGGTGAGTGCCTGTAGTCCCAGCTACTTGAGAGGCTGAGGTAGGAGGATTGCTTGAGCCTGGGAGGCGGAGGTTGCAGGGAACCAAGATCGTGCCATTGCACTCCAACCTGAGCGACAGAAATTAAAACTTTTTTCAACCACTTAAAAACGAAAAATTATTCTTAACCTGCAGGTCAGACAAAAACAAGTGGTGGATCAGATTTGGTCCCTGGGTTGTAGTCTGCTAATCCCTGATTTAGGGTAACTACTCACAAGATATTTGTAAAGTAAAAGAAAACAAAAGATTGGAAAGCACCGAAATTTCTATCAAAAGAGGATAAACAAATTTTAAAACTTCCAAACAAAGGAACATTGAATAGTTATGTAAAAGAATGGGTTAGTTCTGTGTTGGTAGTGAAAGGGAGGAATCTCCATACTGAGGGGCTGGGGAACAAAAGGGAAAAAAATACAGTAGGTATATGATACTGCAATATTTTATAATTATATGAAAATATTGCTAAACTAAATATAAATATATGTGTTCATAGATGCACAGAATTTGTCAGTACAAATATAGAACAAATTGATAGCAGGAGTGACTTCTGGAGAAAGAAGTTAGGTGCTAGAAGACAGGGATGTGAGGAAGACTTAAGGTTTTTTGCTGTCTTCGTTTTGTGTTTTTAAAAATATATGTATAGACAGCAATATTTTATTGAATAGGACTGCTCCTTGCAGACCAGTGCTAACTCACAGGCAGTGAACCCCAAGTCAGCCTCTCAGTTTTTACTCTATATTCTTGTGTACCCCCTTTCAGGCTTCTTTTTGTAGTACAATGCCTATAACATAAAATTTACCATTGTAATCATTAGAAGTATCCCATTCAGTAACATTCAGTACATTTACAATGTTATGTCATTATCACAATTATCTAGCTCCAGAACATTTTCATCACCCCAAACAGAAACCCTGTACTCATAAAGCAGTCACTCCTCTGCCCCGCAGCCACTGGAAACCATTAATCTGCTTTATGTCTCTATGATTTGTCTATTCTGTATATTGCATATAAATGGAATCATACATTGTGTGGTCTTTTGTGTCTGGCTTCATTTAGCAAAATATGTTCAAGGTTTTTAAGGTTCATCCATGTTGTATCCTACAACGGTACTTCATTACTTTGGTAGCTAAATAATATTCCATTGTATGGCTATACCACACTTTGCTGATCCGTTCATCTATTGATGAACCTCTTAGCTATTGCAAATAAAGTTGCTATGAACATTTGTGTACAAGTTTTTGCTTGAGCTCGTTATTATTTTTGTTATATACCAAGGAGCAGCGTTGGTAGGTCACATGGAAATTCTATGTTTAACTTGTGGAAAGTGACTGGGCACAGTGGCTCACCCCTGTAATGCCAGCACTTTGGGAGGCCAAGGCGGGTGGATCGCTTGCGGTCAAGAGTTCAAAACTAGTCTGGCCAACATGGTGAAACCCCCTCTCTACTAAAAATACAAAAATTGGTGGCATACATCTGTAATCCCAGCTACTTGGGAGGCTGAGGCAGGAGAATCGCTTGAATCTGGGAGGTGGAGGTTGCAGTGAGCCAAGATTGTGCCACTGCACTCTAGCCTGGACAACAGAGCAAGACTTCGTCTCAAAAAAAAAAAAACCTTGTGGAAAGCCACCAAACTGTTTGCTATATATGTGTGCCTTTTAAATTTATATAGAAGCCCCCCTTATCCTTGGGGAACATGTGTCAAAATCCTCAGTGGATGCTTGAAACCTTGGATAGTACTGAACCCTATGTATAGTATGTTTGTTGATCTCAAAACAAAGATGGGTACCAAATGACAAACAGGCTGGTAGCACATACAACATGGATACTCTGGACATCCATCACATTCCAGATGGAAAAAGCAGGACAGTAAGAGATTTCTTCATCCTACTCAGAATGGCACAAAATTTAAACTTATGAATTGTTTATTTCTGGAACTTTCCATTTCATATTTTCAGATGGCAGTTAACTGCAGGTAACCAAAACCACAGAAAGTGAAATCACAGATAATGGGGGACTACTGTACTGTGTGCATGTCCTACCCATTCAATAATAAATTTTAGAATATCGCCGGGCGCGGTGGCTCAAGCCTGTAATCCCAGCACTTTGGGAGGCCGAGGCGGGTGGATCACGAGGTCAGGAGATCGAGACTATCCTGGCTAACATGGTGAAACCCCGTCTCTACTAAAAATACAAAAAACTAGCCGGGCATGGTGGCGGGCGCCTGTAGTCTCAGCTACTTGGGAGACTGAGGTGGGAGAATGGCGTGAACCCGGGAGGCGGAGCTTGCAGTGAGGAGATCACGCCACTGCACTCCAGCCTGGGAGACACAGCGAGACTCCGTCTCAAAAAAAAAAAAAAAAAAAAAAAAAATTTAGAATATCTCTCTTTGAATTGTAGAACAATCTTTCTTTCTTTGAAGATTAAGGCCAGGTGTGGTGGCTCACGCCTGTAATCCCAACACTCTGGGAGGCCAAGGCAGGAGGGCTGCTTGAGCCCAGGAGTTGGAGAGTGGCCTGGGCAACATGGCAAAACTTCGTCTCTACAAAAAATACAAAAAATTAGCCAGGCATGGTGGCGTGTGCCTGTAGTCCCAGCTACTTGGGAAGCTGAGGTGGGAGGATCGCTTGAACCCAGGAGGTCGAGGTTGCAGTGAGCCATGATCACACCACTGCACTCCAGCCTAGGCAACAGAGTGAGATCCTGCCTCAAAAAAAAAAAAAAAAAAAAAAAGATTAAAAAGTACATTAAATGATGATATACAAGTTATGACTTTTACAATCTAGCTCACCATCTAGTATGGGGTCTAACATTACTATGCTATTGTTATGTCTCTGTCTCTGACTCCTTGGGATATAATATGTACAAATAATTTCATCATGTTTCACTAAAGAAGTTAACTGGATATGTAGTTGACATGTAATAAAGTTACAGAATGAAAATTTTTTGAAAAACAGTACAAATGTTTCTCAACTTAGGATGGGACTATGTTTCAATAAACCCATTGTAAAGTTGAAAATATGCAAGTTGAAAATGCATTGAATACACCTAACCTACTGAACATCACAGCTTAGCCTAGCCTACCTTAACCATGCTCAGAATACTGACATTAGCCTACAGTTGCGCACAATCATCTGGCAACACAGTCCACTGTAGAGTATCAGGTGTCTACCCTCATGATCAAGTGGCTGCCTGGGAGCTGCGGCTTGCTAGTGCTGCCCAGTATGGGAGAGTATCCTACCACATATGCCAGTACCATAGCCTGGGAAAAGAGCAGAACTTAAAACCTGAAGTACAGTTTCTACTGAATGTGTACTGCTTTTGTACTATTATAAAGTGGAAAAATCCCAGGTCAAGCTATCATAAGTCAGGAACCATCTGTATTTATCACCACGTTTATGCCACATGAAGCAAGCCTTATTTTAGAAACAAACTGCATTAGGAGATAACATAGCATAGTGGTTGCATGCTCTGGCTTGAAACAGACCTGTATTCAAATCTGGATTCTGCCACTTCCTACTTGTGTGACTTCATGCATATATTTTAACTACTTTGTTTCTATTTCCTCAATGATAATATAATGTCATGGGGAGCAAGTATTTTATAATCCATGCAAAATATTGTACTCAATAGATGTTTAAAAGATTTTTTGTGGGGGCCAGGCATGGTGGCTCATGCCTGTAATCCCAACACTTTGGGAGACTGAGGCGGGCAGATAGCTTGAGCCCACGAGTTCGAGGATCAGCCTAGGCAAAATGGCAAAACCCTGTCTCTACAAACAAACAAACAAACAAAAAACCTAGCTGGGTGTGGTGGTAAGCACCTGTAGTCCCAGCTACTCAAGAGGCCGAGGTGAGAGGGTCACCTGAGCCCTGGAGGGCAAGGCTGCATTGAGCTGTAATCCCTCCAGCTGGGCAACAGACTGAGACACTGTCTTAAAAAAAAAAAGTTTTTTAAGCAGTAGTCACCTTATGTATGGTAACCAGACCATCATAATTCTGGAGAATCTAGTGATTTGACAAAGTTGTCCCTCTCCTTCCTGTTATCTCAATAACTGAGGTTCCCGGAGACAGTAGTCGGATTTGCAGAAACTAACATACCTCCCGGGAGGAGAAAGATTAAGATATACTTTCTTTCCTTTTAAAGTCTGTGGTAGATTGAAAAAATTGCCACAAATTTTCTCCATCTATGTACATGAGCATCTTAACAATGTAACTCTGTAGCTTCTTTCATCAAGAGTGGAATCTATTTGTCCACCCTTTGAGGCTGAGCTTGGCCCTGTGACTTGTGCCGGCCAATGGAACTTGGGGAGTATGACTTTAAAGCAGAGGTATGAAGACCTCTTGCACACCAGGGCTTCCCCTCTTGTTGCTCTTTGGAGACTGCAGAGTGAGGCACCCAGGGCTGCCTAGTGGAGCCTGAGAGACCGCACGGAGCAGAGAGTTGGGCTTTACTAGAGTGGGCCAGATGGGTATTGTGAACGGAGACGAGGCAAGGGAGTTCAGGGTATATCCACAGGAATGACCATAATAGTGGACAATGAAATTTAAGCCGGAAAGGAGGGAAGCCAGGAGATACACACACACACACACACACACACACACACACACACACACACATCCAGAGAAAAGGTGGTAAGATCAATTAATTGTAGATCGTATTGGAATCAAAGGGTTGCTGGACTTGTGGTTCTGGATAACCGAAAAGTAGTGGTCAGAGCCTAGAGTGCTTGAAATTTAGATTATGGAAGCAGGACTGGCTACATAATTTGTGGGCCCAGTGCAAAATGAGGATGCCTTATTCAAAAGGCAAGTAAAAGCTTTTACCTAGATTCTAGCCTTCTCTCTCCGGACTTTTTGTGCTTTTTATATGCTACTTATGAAAATTTCTAAATAAAGAAAAAATACTATTTTAAATTATTAGCACGAATTTTACCATTTATCTTCATATTGTGCAATGTGGAATCACCGAGTTACCCAATTCGTATGTTACGGCTTGTCCCCAGAGGCTGCTCTGACTAGCCAGAAGAGACAAACAGCACAACAAAGACTCAGGAAGGTTGGAAGCAGGGAAAGAGGATCCTCCCTCCCCCACGCCACCCCTCCCCCAAGCTCGGAGCCAGAGGCGGGCGCTCTCCCTCGGGCACGCGGATACTCTGGGGCCGGCGCAGGCTCTCAGCGACACCGGGCGCGTGCGTTCCGCTGCCTCCAGCCTCTGGGCACCGCTGCCGTGCGCTCCCTGGCGGGGAGAGGCCTGCAGAAGTCAGGCCAGGTGTCTCTCCCCGTGGGCCCGCGGCCCAACCCCATGGCACCAGGCAGCCCCCAGCGGTATTGCGACCTCTGCGGCGTCAGTCGCGCTCAGTCCCTAGATCCAGGTGGGCCGGGGAAGCCCGGGGAAGGGATGCGTGGCCATCACCATACCCCGCCCCACGACACGGCGGGACGCGCACCCTGACCCTCCCCAGAGCCGCGCCCAGGACCTTGCCTGGGGGGAAAATGGCAGCCGTTGCGGGGCAGGAGCGGCGAGCGAGAGGCAGGCCCCGGCCAGAGACACTGGGAGCCATCCCTAGGAGGGAGGGAGGCGGGGCGGGCTTGAGCCGAGCCTTCAAGCCCCTGGCGCAGTCTCCATTGTCCTGTGAGACTTCGCTTAGAAAACTCAAATTCAAAGGTAAAAGTAAGGGTTTCAAGGCAATGAGAGCAGAGCGTTAAACCAAGGGCGAGGCCCTTCGGAACGTGGGGCCCTGTGCGACTGCACTGCCCACACCCCTGAAGCCAGCCCCGTGTGTAGGGATCGCAAAGACAGTATTGTAATAACTAATACTGTGATACACGAGTGCTGTAATACACAAGTACTGTATTGGTAATAACGTCTAGAGTGGTGCTTCCCAACAGAAATACAATGCGAGCCACATATGTAGTATTAAATTTTCTAGTAACCACATTTTAAAAAGGGAAAAAGGGCCGGGCACCGTAGCTCACGTCTGTATTCCTAGCACTTTGGGAGGCAGAGGCAGGCAGATCGCTTGAGGTCGGGAGTTTGCAACCAGCTTGGCCAACGTGGTGAAACCCCACCTCTACTAAAAATACAAAAAATTAACTGGGTGGCGCGTGCCTGTAATCTCAGCTACATGGGAGGCTGAGGCAAGAAAATCACTTGAACCTGGGAGGCAGAAGTTGCAGTGAGCCGAGATGGCACCACACACTCCAGCTTGGGAGACAGAGCAAGACTCCGTCTCAAAAAAAAAAAAAAAAAAAAGGAGGGCAAAGGCTGGGGGCTGTGGCTCATGCCTGTAATTCTAGCACTTTGGGAGGTCGAAGAAGGAGGATCACATCGGGCCAAGAGTTGGACAACAGACAGGGCAACATAGTGGGACCCTGTCTCTACAAAAATTAATTAGCTGGGAGTGGTGGCCCGCACCTGTAGTCCCAGCTACGCTACTGGGGAGGCTGAGGCAGGAGGATCTTTTAAAACTGATAGGTTGAGGTTTCAGTGAGTGCTGACTGCAACTCTGCATTCCAGCCTTGGTGACAGAGGGAGACCGTGACTCCAAAAAAGAAAGAAAAAGTAAAAAGGGACAGGTGAAATGAATTGAAATATTTCATTCAACCAAACATATATAAAATATTATTTCTTTTTTTTCCCAAGCCAAACTGTATCCAGCTTTATTAAAGATACTGTCCATAAACAATCATGGCATTTCAGGCAGGACATGGGCAGACAATCATTAACAGTATGCAGCGACTTTCAAACTCCCTTCTTCAATGGACTACGCAAAATCAGAAAGCCACTGTAAAACCCAAATGAAGTCCTCATCTGATGCTCTGAACAGGGAAAGTTGAGAGTGAGGTTGATATTTCACATTTAGCATGTTGTTTAACAGTGTTTCACGAGCTGACCCTGACCTTCAGGAAATGAAATGAAAATGACAGAATTTTTCTGAAGATCCACAATCTTGAAACGGAACCATTGCTTTTTCGAGGGGTTCCATCTCAGTGGCATCACTGGAAAGTCCAGATTGCCTGACACACCAGTAGCCAATTATTGAAGGTCAGGTCCCAACAGGTGTCTGGGCTTAAGGGAGTTAAGTCTATGCTGAAAGGTGGAAAGGGAGAAGAGGACATAAAAACGAATTTGTTTTTCCGTCCCACAAGGCTTTTGCGCCAAGGGGCCTTGGGTGTCAAAGTCAGGGAATCCCCCCTCCTGGGAGCCAAGAGCAAGTCTCCCAAAACTAGAAGGGAAAGGGGTTTTCCGCACATCAATCCAGCTTCGGAGATGTTCTGTTAGTGACATATGCCCTTCCCCAAAAAACACAATGACGTGTTCTGTGTGCTAACAACATAGCTTAAAAAAAAGGCAAAACAGGCCGGGCGCGGTGGCTCAAGCCTGTAATCCCAGCACTTTGGGAGGCCGAGGCGGGTGGATCACGAGGTCAGGAGATCGAGACCATCCTGGCTAACATGGTGAAACCCCGTCTCTACTAAAAATACAAACAACTAGCCGGGCGTGGTGGCGGGCGCCTGTAGTCCCAGCTACTCCGAGGCTGAGGCAGGAGAATGGCGTGAACCTGGGAGGCGGAGCTTGCAGTGAGCCGAGATCACCACTGCACTCCAGCCTGGGTGACACAGCGCGAGACTCCGTCTCAAAAAAAAAAAAAAAAGGCAAAACAAATTCTGCATTTTTATAAAACTTGATAAAAAATTACATTTCGAACTGTACAGTCGCCAGAAGTACACAGTTATCAAAAATGCACACACTTCACTTGGCATCTGCAGCACCTTCAGCTTTCTGTGTCTGATCTGTTTGGGCATCTCCATTTTCTGCAGCGTTATTCTCCTCCTTGCCAGCCTCAGCTTTTCCCTTTTCCTTTTTGGGTAACTTCTCTGCCTTCTTTTCAGGGGCGTTTTTAGGTTTGGGCTCTGGCTTTGGGGGAGCAGGCTTAGCAGAAAATCTCGTGGATCCTCTCTGTGGTTCGTCCTTCACCTTGGCTCTATCTCCTTTAGCATCACCTTCAGCCTTTCTCTTGGGCACGGTGGTGGCGGCAATGGCGGTGGGGCGTAGGCGCTGGGCATGTGGGATGCAGCAGCGCGGGCTTTGATCTGTCCTGGGGTGGTTGTCGCCTCTTCTTCACACTGCTCAAAATATTATCATTTCAACATGTAATCAACATTAAAATTTATTAAGAGACATGTGACCTTTTTTTTCATACTAAGTCTTCAAACTCCAGTGTGTATTTTATACTTACAGCACATCTTATTTCAAGTGCTCCCTTGCCACATGTGTCTAGTGCTATGGTAGCAGACAGGGAAAGTCTAGAGCGTGAAGCTGCAAGTGGGTGGCTCACACCACCATCCAACTTAAGAACTAGAACATTACCTGCTCATGTATCCACCTGTGTGCTCCCTATGCCCCTTTCCTATCATACCCTCCCTCCTCACCAGAGAATACTGGCTTGAATTTCATGTCAACCATTTTCTTGATTTTTTTAAAAAATGTAGTTTTATCATAGGCATAGGTATTACCAAAGAAGATACTGTATAGTTTACCTGTTTGAGATCTATAGAAGTTAGACTTTATGCTGTTTATGTGTCACCACTGGTGGCATAATATTGGCTGCTAAAAAAGAAGGACCTGCCGACATTTGTCACTATCACATCAATCACATCATGTCAATAAGCTATTTGGCACCAGACTTTCTGTGAGTGATTTCGATGACTGTTGCATTGCTATTTTAACATTGATTGGTACTAAATTTTAAGTATTACTTTATATATTGCAATAGTGTCATCAGACATTATTAAACAGTGGTTCTAATGCTAGTGGTGAAAAACACAGCACCAAAACATTAGACATAAAAGTGCAAGTTAGATGTGTCCATTGCCATGAGGGACTGCCCTCCCGCTCCATGTTATTAATTTAGGAATGAATGTCTTGGGAAATATTGGAACATTCTGAGAAATAAAACTCAACATTCAAACAGAGAGACTTCTAAGTTTGCAAAAATAGTTACATAACCAGGCAGAAAGAAAGGAAAAATAAAAACAAAAAACCTGGTCACGTGGCTGCAAGATCCACGCCACAGTGATGTACACCTGAGATGCTGTGGTTGTGCGTTTAAACACTCTGAGAACATCAGTCCCTAGTTTATCTGTATCCCTGTGGGGAAATTAGAATGCTGCTAGAATACTGCCATTAGGTACATGTCCATTTACACCAGCCTTTCCCATTCAGGACCTATTTCACTGAGGTGTTAGCCTGCCATGTAGTGGTGAAAGAGGGAAACTACAGCTCTCTTAAACTATAGTATTTGATACATCAAAAGAACAAATGCAACATGAAATGAAGACTTAGAAACTCACCATTCAACTTAAGAACTAGAACACTACTAAAAATACAAAAACCTAGCCGGGCGCGGTAGCGGGCGCCTGTAGTCCCAGCTACTTGGGAGGCTGAGGCGGGAGAATGGCGTGAACCCGGGGGGCGGAGCTTGCAGTGAGCCGAGATCGCGCCACTGCACTCCAGCCTGGGAGACACAGTGAGACTCCGTCTCAAAAAAAAAAAAAAAAAAAAGAACTAGAACACTGCCTATTCATGCATCCACCTGTATTTCCCTTTCCTGTCTTGCTCTACCTCCTCAGCAGAGGTAATACTAGCTTGAATTTCATATTGACTATATGCTTGATTTTTAAAAATACGTAGTTTTATCATAGGCATAGATATCACCAAACAAGATATCGTTTAGTTTACTTGTTTGAGCTTTACACAAGTTTGACTTTATTTAGTTTTCCATGATGTGCCGTTTTGATACATTATATTTGACCAGGTTGATGTGTGTAGCTATAGTACATGTACTCTGTGAATATATCACTATTTTTCCATTTTCCTATCAGTAGACATTTGATAGGCTCCAATTTTTGGTAAATAGTACTGCAATGAATATTGTTATGCGTGTGCAAGAACTTCCCTGTAATATATCCAGTTCAATTTTACAAAATATTGCCAAAGTGTTTATCAAGATTGTTCCAATTTACACAATCTTGGTGGTATAAAAGAGGCTCCACTGATACATGTCTTCACCAGCACTTGATACTAAATTTGTTAATTTTTGCCAACAGAGTTGGAGTAAAATGCTATCTTCTTGTGGCATTTATTTATATTTACCTGATTGTCAATGAGGTTGAGCATCTTTTCATGTTCGTGGGTAATTTATGTTTCCTTTTTTGGTAAAGTGCCTATTCGTGTATTTTGCTCATCTTCCTACTGGTTTGTCTTTTTCTTATTTTAAGATTCACACAAGGCCAGGCGCAGTGGCTCATGCCTATAATCCCAGCACTTTGGGAGGGCAAGATGGGCGGATCACCTGAGGTTGGAAGTTCGAGACGAGCCTGACCAACATGGAGAAACCCCATCTCTACTAAAAATACAAAATTAGCTGGGTGTGGTGGCGCATACCTGTACATCCCAGCTACTCGGGAGGCTGAGGCAGGAGGATCGCTTGAACCTGGGAGGCAGAGGTTGCAGTGAGCCGAGATCATGCCACTGCACTCTAGCCTGGGCGACAGACCAAGACTCCATCTCAAAAAAAAAAATATTCACACAGACACACACATACACATACACACACACACACGCTAGATCTTACTTTTTGTCAATTCTATATGTCACAAATACCTTCTTCCAGTTTTGTATTTTTGCAGTTAACCTTGCTGGACTCTCTTATTAATTCTAATAATTTGTCTGTACATTCTTTTGAGGTTTTCTATATATGCAATTATATTACCTACAAATAATGACAGTATGATTTTCTGTCTTACCCTTCACCTTATTGACTAGAAGGAGTGATAGCAGACATCTTTGCCTTACTCTGTTTTGTTTGTTTGTTTTGAGACAGTGTCTCACTCTGTCACCCAGGCTGGAGTGTAGTGGGGTGACCTTGGTTCACTGCAACCTCCAACCCCTGGGCTCAAGCGATTCTCCTGCCTCAGTCTCCCAAGTAGCTGGGATTACAGGTGTGCACCACCATGTCCAGCTAATTTTTGTATTTTCTGTACAGATGGGTTTTTGCCATCTTGCTTGGCCTGGTCTCAAACTCCTGAGCTCAAGCCATCTGCCCGCCTCTGCCTCCCAAAGTGCTGGGATTACAGGTGTGAGCCACTGCGCCTGACCTTATCTTTGTCTGCTCTTCATGGAACAATGTTTACAGTGATCTACCATTAAGAATGATGAAGATTATAGGCTTTTAAAAAATAACCTTTTAACAATAGGAAGTTTCATTTATTTCTGCTTTACTAAGAGCTTTTGTCATAAATGGATGTTAACTTTTACTGAATGCCTGTACTGTATCTATTGAGATAATTATATAACTTTTCTCCTTTAATCCATTTAATGTGATGGACTAAAGTTATGAATTTTATGTTAAATCATTCTTATACTCTTGGGATAAATCCAGCTTAGCCGTGATAAATTGTCTTTGTTACATAATGTCAGATTCAGTTTCCTAACATTTTGTTTATAGTATTTCCATCCACGTTCATGAGAGATTCTGGTCTGTTATTTCCTTTCTCATACAGTCCTTAATTAGTTACATCAAATTTATACTAACCTCATACAGAGTTAAGAAGTATGCTTCTTTTGATATTCTTTGTAATAGTATAAAATGAGAATGCAAATACAGTCCCCAACTTTTGATTTTTTAACTTTATGGTGGTTTGAAAGTGGTTCACATTCAATAGAAACTGTACTTCAAAATTTGAATTTTAATCTTTTTCTATCTGTAGGCTAATGTGAGTGTTTTGGGCATGTTTAAGTTAGGTTAGGATAAGCTATGATGTTTGGCATCATTTGCTCCATGAAAATCAGCTAGGAATGGGGCCGGGCGCGGTGGCTCAAGCCTGTAATCCCAGCACTTTGGGAGGCCGAGACGGGCGGATCACGAGGTCAGGAGATCAAGACCATCCTGGCTAACACGGTGAAACCCCGTCTCTACTAAAAAATACAAAAAACTAGCCGGGCGAAGTGGCGGGCGCCTGTGGTCCCAGCTACTCGGGAGGCTGAGGCAGGAGAATGGC